>NC_142343.1:5190000-5490000 GCF_054954075.1 Amborella trichopoda | reverse complement strand
AATTTAAAAAATACCCCTATGCATAAATTGATTCTTTAAAATCCAGTTTTTCATTAATTTTCAACTTCTTTTGAATGAGGTTTATTTTAATCATTCTTTATATGTTTTTCATGTTTTAGTAGATCTCTTTTGTATCCTTTTTATTTTTTGCAACAATTTTTTGATGGCCCGGGACTTGTCTAGTTAGAACGATTGAATCGGCCAATTTACTGGTTAAACCGCTTTTGGCCCTATGTCCAGTTAACCATTCTAGTTCGATTTTTGTGAACATTGATCACCATTCAACATCAAATAAACTAGAAATAAGAATTAAAGATCAAATAAGATGGAAAAGACATTTAAAACATGGACTAAAAAAAGCAATTTAGAACTACAGATAATTCAGAAACGTCTAAAAAAAGAGGACAATATAAAAATAGGGTATATGACAAGAAATACTCACAAATCATCATTAAAAACATTAAAATTACATATAAAATATTTTTAGATTTCATATTGATTTATACAAGTGATATGTTTGGTGGAATCAACTCGCATACAACTATCCAACCCCCTGATAGGAGGGTAACAACTTCATGCTCATGTCCCTTTTATTATGGGCAAAGATTTTATGCAGCGATTGTATGATGGTACTAGATATCCAAGATACAGCCCAATCATCCAATATTTTCTTCTAATGGTTTCATAGTACGCAAAAATCCAAATTTTTTATTCAAGTTTTGGAAGATTTGGTCCAATTTTGAGGTGCGCCCTAATTTGATTGTTTAGAGCCTCGCTGTTGTATTAACTTTATCCATAGAAAGAGACTACGCAACGCTTATGGATGAAAATGAATATTATTTTCGCCCATAGACTCGGCACCATCCAATTTTCTTGGACAACGTAAATTAAAAGACCACCATGAACATAGCATGCTCGTTGTGGTATTGCAACATACATAGAATATCCATTGAAGGGTTTTTTCATAAAAAAAATGGGATTGCGCCACGGCTGTCATTAAGTCGTTACGGCTTTTCAGTATAAACCGCAACGGACTTGCCATGTTTGTTGCGGGTGAAACCCTATTCAAATTCACCCATATACGTTTTTAAGACTTTTCTTTTACCATATATATATATATATATATATATATATATATATATATATATATAGAGGGTTGGCACTTGGTCATCGAGACCCGATCCGGGTTTGGGTCTAAGTTTTGGACCCAATGGGTTGGGTTTGGCCCCTGGACATGAGTTGGATCTGGGTCCATGTCGACTAACTCCAACATGTCTACACACACACATATATATGAGAAAACTTTCTATACTTCCCCTACTGTATAGAAGTTATATACCCCTCCCCCCTCACCCCTCAATTCAGCAGTCCAATTTAGATCAAGTGTGCCACTGAATCTTTAATCAATATCTTATGCCTAAGAGTATTCTATTTTTAATTTTTTTTACAAATCATATGAATATGAAATTGGACACCTGCCATCATCTCAATGGTGTGTCCGTAAAAAAATATTTAAAAAATTCTGATAAAATGACATGATTAAAATACTCCTGAAATTTGAAGAGAGGAGTTGACGCCCAAAATTTTGTCTCAAAATGTTTTGTAAAATTTGACCAAGAACAAATTCCATTATAGTTTTTGCAGGTGCGAGTTTAAGAGAGGAGTTGACATCCCAAATTTGGTGTCAAAATGTCTTGTAAAGAAAAATTAAATGCAAAAAAATTATAGAGGCACAATAAGATGTCCATCTGAGCCATCCATTCAGATTTTGTGGCTGGATAGGGGGAAGCATATAGAAGAAGTATAGAAAGCTTTTATATATATATATATATATATATATATATAGGGTGCGGTTTGTATAGAGCCAAATCAAAGTAAAGCGCACCTTAGTGTTGAGAAATATGGTTTCAATACTGAAAATATTTGTGATAACCATAAAATAATTTCAAAATTTGAAGCTTAAAAAATAGTGTACATCAAGTAGATCTATAAAAACTTGAAAATTGACGATCCAAAAATATGTTACAAGATACACTATTTCCAAAAGTTTAAATCCATTTCTTTCTCACGTCCATGTATCTTGATGTCAAGATGGTCAATTTCAGGATACTTGGGCATCAAAACAATCTCTTCTAGTAAAAATTTTGAGCCATGACTCTAATTTGATTGTTTGGCGTGTCGACTCTATATAAACTTTTTCCACATACACACACACAAATATATATATATATATATATATATATGAAAAATGCTGAGATTAGCTTACTAGCTCATATGAACATATGTTTTCAAATGAGCCCAACGTTCCAGATTGAATCCGAGCCAATCTAACGGTCATGAACTTATTTCGTATTTGAATTTTAATTATTTTTCTACATATCCGAATAATTTAAAATTTTAGGCCTGTATAGGAAAATTTAATAGAAATATCAAAAAATAATTAGTCAGAAATAAATTGATCAAAATACCACTGAAATATTTCGACGGTATTTTGATGAATTTATTTAATGTAAACAATTTTTAAAATATTTTTATTAGGTGCGCCTTGATGAGAAGAATACATGCCTAAAATTTCAAGTTATTTGGATTTGTAGAAAAGTTATTAAAATTCAAACAAAAAATGATGTCGTGACCATCAAATCGGCCCAGATTCAATATGGGCCATTGGGCTCATATGTTCATATATGGAAAATTGTTTTATGCAGACTGGACCTGATTTCTACAATATGGTTCTAAATGTATAAATCATCCATATCAAAGATGGATGCAAATGAGTGGTCCATCTAAAAACTAGTGTAACTAACAGTTCAAATGTTTTTTAAATATAAATATTATTTCTAGTTTTCAGTTTTTTTTTGTTTGCATATTTATGATCTCCATGTTAAAGCTTTTATATTCTCTAAAAAATAGGATCAAATTATATTTAAAAAATATATTTATTACCAAGCCCACATTTCTACAATATGCGGGATGGCCGCATAGAAATCGTGCCCCATATATATATATATATATATATATATATATATATATATATATATATATATATATATATATATATATATATATCACAATTATTTATAATCATCTTATGTGAAATATGATAGCTTGGGTGTGTCACAAAGTTTGAAAAAATTTCTTTTATAGTTTGTGTTTAGTCAATGGATTAAATGTAACCATCCAATTTCACATCCAATGGACAAGATTAATTGTGAGTACCTTATACCAAAGGTAATAGTCTCATTGCATACTTTTCCTATATATATAGTCAATGGATTAAATGTAACCATCCAATTTCACATCCAATGGACAAGATTAATTGTGAGTACCTTATACCAAAGGTAAATAGTCTCATTGCATACTTTTCCTATATATATATATATATATATATATATATATATATGGGTGTGATTTGTATATAGCCTAGGCTCTAAACAATCAAATTAGAGCCTACCTTCAAATAGTATCGAGAGATGTGATTTCAATCTTGGAAATCTTTGTGCTAGCTTTAAAATATAATTTTATATTTATTTATAAAGTTTAAAGCTTTAAAAATAGTGTAGATCGATAGATTTATGAAAACTTGAAAATCTTGAAAATTGACAGCCCAAAAATGCATTACAAAATACACTATTTCCAATACTTAAAATCCATTTTTTTTTCTCATGTCTATGCTTCTTGATGTCAAGATGATCAATTTGAAAATATTTGGGCATCAAAACCTCTTCAAGTGAAACTTTTGAGGCATGTTCAAATTTGATTGTTTAGAGCCGAGTTTAGAGCCTCGGCTCTATATAAACTTTTCCACACATATATATATATATATATATATATATGAAAAAATTTATATAAGGTTGCAACCTTAAAATGTAGATTCACATATGCATCTCAAAAATCCATCACAAAAGGTTGTTTAAATGTTGAAAAATCCTCTAATTGATCATCTCAACATTGACATGTATGAATATGAAAAGGAAAAAAGATTTCGAGTCCATGAAATAATGTAACTTCCAACACATTATCTGGCCTGTCCATTTTCAAGATTTTCATGTACTTATAGATCTGCTTGATTTGAACCATTTTTAGAGTTTAAAATTTTATAATTAGAGATGAAAATAGATTCTCAAGTCATCCTAGGAATTTCAGATATCAAAATTATATTTATGATAAAATTTAGAGGTGCACCTTAATTGGATTGTTTAAGGTTGCAACCTTATCTAAACCACACCCAACGAACGTAGCATGTCCATGGCGAAACACTATTCAATTTTACCTATAGGTGTTTTTAAGAGTTTTTCTATATATATATATATATATATATCATGCATTGGTTGTATAGTAATAGGTACGATACTTAGATCGAGGCTGTAGAAGGATATTTTTTCTTTCCAAACTTTTTAGATAAATTTATTATTATTATTTGATTAGCATTAGTAAAAAAAAAAAAAAAAAAAATTGATTGACCCAATTTGATTTGGAATTTATAAAGGCCTAGGTTTTGAAATTAACCAAATGGATGGTCTAGATTTATTATTGGAGGGGACACATATTGACCATATATAGGGCAAATAGATAGATACCGAACTTTCTCCCCAAGTCTATCATAGTTTGAAGCACAGAGCGGCTTTCATCAGTGAGGGGACCGGCTCGTTCAATCGAAGTGGCTGGGTGCACACATGGGTATTCAAGCTTCGGTGCTCTAGCCCCTCAGTTGACCTGGTTTCTTCAGTTGGTTCAGCCCATTATGTCTATCCAACAGCCGCGCAGCAACAACGGCTTCAAATTTTTTAAAAAACAAGTAGCATTGAATATTGTGATAAAGAGTGCAAAGTTTTGGATTAGACAAATATCATAGGCATGGTTATCTAGAAGTGTGGTTCCAACATATTATAATGGCATGGTGACATGATATAATCTCTCTCTCTCTCCCTCTCTCTCTCTCTCTCTATATATATATATATATATATATATATAAACCAGGATCAGCCACCTCAAAAATCGTGTCGGATTGGTGGATCGAAGAATCTGTTTGATCGGCAGGATACGGCCTTAAATTGTTTTTCAAAAATCACTATAATTTCTCAAAAATCTAGTTTTCTAGGTTTCTATAGGAAACAATGGCAATTGCATTATTTTTCATTATCGTTTCACACTTGTCTCATGTTTAGTGTTTTTTGTCTATTAAATTATTTTATAGTCAAAATAAAGCTTAAAATGCAACATGATAATAAAATGAATATCACTAACTCAATTTATGTTTATTTATTTTTATTAAATTAGGAGTTTCGATTTTTAAAAAAACTTTATGAAACAAATTTAGTAGAAGAGATTGTTAGTAGTGAGAGATAGAAGGGTTGTTTGTGGAGAAAGAGAGAGATGCCAAAGGGGTGCTGAGAGAGAGAAAGGGATGCCGGGGGATGAGAAAGAAAGATGCCCAAAACTTATATTAATAAGTTAGTAACTTAATGTTAGGAAGAAAAAGCACAAGAGGGGAAGAGAAAAGAATAGTTCCACATCGGGACTCAAGGGAAAAATTTACCTGGACAAAATAAAAGGTACGGTTGACACAGAGTTTAGGCTCTAAACAATCAAATTAGAGCCCACCTTCAAATAGCATTGAGAAATGTCGTTTCAATACTGTAAATCTTTTTGATAGCCTTCAAATATATTTTCATCTTTATTTATAAAGTTTAAAGCTTAAAAAATAGTGTAGATCGAGAGATCTATGAAAACTTGAAAATTTTGAAAATTGATGGCTAAAAAATGTGTTATAAAATACACTTTTTCCAAAACTTGAAATCCATTTTTTTCTTATGTCCATGTATCTTGATGTTGCGATGATCAATTTGAGGATATTTGGGCACTAAAACATCTTCTAATAAAAATTTTGAAGTAGGTCCTAATATGATTGTTTAGAGCCTCGGCTTTATATAAACTTTTTCCTAAATTAAATCCTCCTTTTCTTTCGCGTGATAAAGTGAGTGGGCTTCCTTGTCGAGTTTAACCATGCTCCCCTGGATAAAAATGCTAAAGTATTCTTGATAGCCGAAATGTAGCTTATCTTAGGACGTACGTAACTAGATTTGTTTTCCCCAATGCATCGGGCACCACCATTGTCAAAGCTTCTTTTTTCTTCTTCTTCTTCTTCTTCCTTTTTTTTTTGTTTTTTTTTTTTGGGATGGTGATGCAAAAATCTTCTTAATGAGTCATGACATTTTCCTCAAAACCAGGTGATGCAAAAATCTTCTTAATGAGTCATGACATTTTCCTCAAAACCAATGATTTTTTTTATTCAAATGAAATAATGCTTTTTATAGAGACTTTATAACCCATTCAGAATGAGAAACATGGGGTGGAAGTGAGGGATATATTTGTGAAGAGGAAAAAGGAAAAGTATAAAGAAGCTTGGGGTTTTGAATTTGAGGGTTTTTGCCACAAACTCTAACACTATTGTAACATCGTATTGCGTCGTTTTTCAGCGGCAATTCTTCGCGGCGACAAACTTGATCGACAGTCACAAAGAGAAGAGTCGATTGATGGTAGTATTACGGTAGAAAAGTTTTATTTGAGTTTTTGTTGCTATTGTAAGAGGTAATCTCTACAAAACCCCAAACTTGTAAATTTTTCCATTATGAATGCATCATTGTCCATTGCCCATCGATAAAGCCCATTTTAGGTAAACTAGTAATTTCGAGTGTGTCTTCTACCTTTGCTTATCTTGTGGTTTGGTGATTTCTCGTATTAATTATTTTTTGTTTCTATATTTTTTCCAAATATATTGTATACATATTATTGTACTTGGGTATTTCATTTGGAGCATTGGAATAATTATTGTGAGGTGCTCACCACATCAAGTAGGGATTTGAGTAGTTCCGATTTTTCAGCATTCCCAACTAATTGATGTTGGCTACACGAATCAAGATCCATCATTCTGCCCTATTAAGAGTTATATCCTCAATGAGGTCATAAGTCGCTATATTTTTTCTGACTACTTCCAATCATAACCTTTTGTACTCCCTCCTTACCTTTTTTTAGCATTCCACTTGAATTAATTCACACCTTCTAATATATTTTGTACCGGCTCTGTGCCACACATGGCCAACCTACCTAAGTCTACTCTCTTTCATTTAGACCTAAATTTTTGTAAATGTATTCAGTTCAAATTGTATCCCTTCTTGTCTTGTCACAAATCAATTTCAACATCTTCATCTCCACTACACTCTTTCAATGGGTATATGGTTTTTTGACCGCCTAACACTCCACCCATGGAACAAAGCTTGTTTCCCTTGAGCTGCCCCAGGGCATCACACATCTATAAAAAATGTAGATTTAGAGTTGTGGTCTCTCCAAAATAGGGTAAAAATCAATAATTTAAGCAATTTTATTATTTTAATATTAGAATCAGTGTTTCTTTTTACACATTCATGATCTTCATGTTTGTGATTATATATACCTAATAATTTATGTTTAGAATCCATCTAAAGAATGGATCATGAAGAGAGGACACAAATTTACATGAGTCCTAAGACTCGTAAAATCTGTGTCTAATATAATTGTTTTTTACGAAGACAAAACTTTACCTATATTATTGTGTGGAGAATCATATATATACATGTCTTTCTAAAGTTGGGATTTTGACCCTTAAATATCTATTTCCATAATTGAAGCATTTCTAAGTGCCTGATTCCCCATCAGTAGATTCACTCTTTAGAATAAAAAATAGTGCCCCATTTTTTTAAGGGATTGTGTACTGTGAGATCATTTATTTTTTGTACACACGTCTTGATACCACGTCGCAACCTTGTCTTGATACCATGTCCCAGTTTATCTTTCTTTTTTTTTTGGTAATTGAAATTCTTCTTTTTTTTTTCCCGATAGCTCAGTGGGGAAGATCACCTACCTTAGCATTGGTAAGACTCGAGTCTGGGATCTAAGCACCACGAATTTCATCTCTCGACGTGCTGACAATGGTTGAGATCTCTAATAATTCTAAGTCAACCAATTTTCAAAATGATAATTCTAAGCCAACCAATTTTCAAAATATTATTTCTCAACTTGTATAGAGGAAAGCCATAAAAGATGAATTTCAGGCATTAAACAAGAACCATACTTGAGATATTGTTAAATTACCCAAAAGGAAAAAAGCAATTGGATGTAGATAAGTTTTTTAAAAAAAATATAATAGTGATGGGTCTGGTGAGAGATACAAGATCAAGTTGGTGGCCAAAGGATTTACCCAAACTTATAGAATTGGCTATAAAGTGACTTTCGCACCAGTTGTCAAGATAATAGTGTTCATGTTTTTTTGTCTATCGCAAGAATTTGACATCAAGGACCTTGGTCAACTAATGTATTTTTTCGGCATTGAAATGGCACATTCAAACAAGGAACTCTTCATTTCTCAAAAGAAATATATCTTAAATTTGTTGAAAGGAATATGCTTCCATGGGTAAAAATACTAAAGTATTCTTGACAATGGAAAAGTAGTTTATCGGGGATAATTAGATTTGTGTTCACCGATCGGCATCATCATCGTTAAAGTTTTTTTTTTTGTTGGGACGTGCTCAAAGCCAATGGTACTTTTGGTTCAAATGCACTAATATTTTGTATGGAGGCTTTATAACCCATTTAGAAAGTGAAACATGGGGTGGAAGTAAGGGAAGTATTTGTGAAGAGGAAGAGGGAAAAGTATAAAGAAGCTTGGGGTTTTGAATTTGGGGGCTTTTTTTTTCATTAGCATTTCTTCGGGGTGACGAACTTGGTTAACGATCACAAAGAGAATAGTCGATTGATGGTGCTACTGTGGTAGGAAATTTCTATTTAAGTGTTTATTGCTATCGTAGTAGGTACTCTCAACAAAACTCCAAAGTTGTAAATTTTTCCACTGTGAATGCATCAATCCGCTACCCATAGGCATAGCCCATTTTAGGTGAACCATGTAAATTTGAGTGTCTTTTACCTTTGCTTATGTTGTGGTTTGGTGATTTCTTGTATTACTTGTTTTTCTGGTTTCTATTTTTTTCCAAATATATTGTACACAAATTATTGCTTTTGAGGATTTCATTTTGAGTATTAGAATAATTATTGTGGGGTGCTCACCACATCAAGTAGGGATTTGAGTTATTCATATCTTTTAATATTCCCAACTAATTGGTGTTGGCTTCACGAATTGTGGTCCATCATTCTGCTATATTAAGGGTCACACCCTCAATAAGTCATAAGTCCCTATATTTTTTCTCATTACTTCCAACCATTTCTTTGTGGGCTTACTCCTTGCCTTTTTTTAGCCTTAAACTTGAACTAACTCGCACCTCCTAACATATTTTGTATCGGCTCTGTGCAACCTGCTTAAGTCTACTCTCTTTCATCTTGACTCCTATTAGTGCTAGACCTAAATTTTTTTAAAATGTGTTTATTTCAAATTGTATCCCTTCTTGTCTATCACTCATCCATTGAAACATCTACATCTCCGCTACACTCTTTTAATAAGTATATTGGTTTTTGACCAACCAACACTCCACCTATGGAGCAAAGCTAGTTTCCCTTCAACTTCTCCAATGCTTCACACTTCTATCTAAAAAATAGATGCAGAGTTGTGGTCTCTCCAAAATAGGGCTAAAATCAATAATTTAGACAATTTTATTATGTTGATATTAGAATCTTTTACACATTCATGATCTACATGTTTGAGATTATATATACCTAATAATTTAAGTTCATAATCCATCTAAAAAATGGATCATGAGGAGAGGACATAAATTTACATGTGTCCTAAGACTCGTAAAATCTGTGCCTGAGATAATTTCTTTTTGTGCCAAGACAAAAGTATTGTTGAGAATCATATACAAACAAGTCTCTCTAAAGTTGGGATTGAGACCCTTCAATATCTCTCTCCATAATTGAGGCATTTCCAAGTGCCAGATTCGCCATGAATGGATTCACTCTTTAGAATAAAAAATGGTGCCTCATTTTTTAAAGGGATTGTGTACTATGAAATCATTTATTTCTATTATAAGGAGCTCAAAATCACTTTTAGCCATTGGATATAAAATCGAATAAATGAAAATGTGACATAACATTCAAGAAATTTTGTTAGAAACAAGGATCTAACAAACATAAATGGTATTCAAACCAAGTTGTCACACTGATTGAGAGGAACACAACCTCCTTCTCTAAGGAAATGAGAGGAATATAACCATGTGAGTGTATGAATTCTGGTCCATCATTCTGCACTATTAAGGGTCATACCCTCAATGAGGCTATAAATCGCCATATCTTTTCTCGCTACTTTCATCCATATCCTTTTGCGCCTACCTCTTATCCTTTTTTAACCTTCCACTTGAACTAACTTGTACCTTCTAATAGGTGTTATATTGGTTCTACGCCGCTATACTGGTTATGCTGTTACATATGGCCAGTCCACCGAAGTTTATTATTTATCATTTTATCACCTATTGGTGCCACTCCTAAAATTTTCCAAATCTTTTCATTTCGAAGTTCTTCCTTTCTTATCTTGCCACTCATCAAGCTCAACATCCTCCTCTCTGCTACACTCATTCTAAGAGTATATTATTTTTTGACCGCCCAACATTCCGTTTCATAGAGCAAAGTTGGTCTCACAACTATATGTAGAACTTGCCCTTCAACTTCATTAGTATGTGGCAATCACATAAAATTTTGTTTTTACGTCTCCACTTTGTCTATCCAGCTTTAATTGTATGGGTGACGTCTTCCTCAATCTCTTTATTTTCTTGGTTTATCGATCAAAAATATTGAAAGTGGGCTTTTTTTGGTATTTTTAGACATCAATCTTTACTACTTCCTCGTATCTACTCTTATTATTACTAAAGTTGCATTCCATATGCTTTGTCTTAGTCCGGCTAATTTTAAAACATTTAGATTCTAGGGCATCCATCCAAAATTTTAATTTTGTATTGATGTTATTACGGGTCTCATTGATCAAAACTATGTCATTTGCGAACAAGTATTACGGTACCTTATCTTTTAGGTGCCTAGTTAAGTTGTCCATAACTATGTGTACCTCATATTGTAGGTACCAATCGATCCAAGATTTACGTGCTTTATCTTTTCAAGCCATGTGTGGAAAAAATATACGAAATTCCACTAAAAATAATAAAACACCAATTTCTTCATTAAACATTATCTTTTGCGTTTTAATATACTGACACATGTTGCTAACAAAAATTATACCACAAGCAAATTCTCAGTTATCAACAACTGTGAATTTTATGAACCATTTCTTGACTTTGATGAAGAAATGATACATCTCAGCTATTAGATTTGGCCAGTGATGGTGCAGATTTATGTAGCACATGCTTCACTTTTTGGAACACATTTTTCTTCCATTTTTGACTATTTGAAGATTAAGGTTATGGGGTAATGTAATTGGGATAAAAATTATATCTGATCTTCGTTCTTCAAACGGGGGTTCATGATTCTACATTAATCTGGTTTCATTTTTATTATGGTCAAGAAATTCCTTTTCAAAATGAAATAAGAAAAATCCTCAAACTTAGTTCACTTCATAGAGAAAACCTCATAGGCGTACATAATTGGACCAATACTCATAGGCTCAGGATCATTGAATCAAAAGCAAAACTACTTTCACCCCTGTCCATTACTTGAATCATTTCGGAGAGAGAGAGAAAGAGTGGTAGCAGTAGTAGTAAAAGCACAAGAAGGAATTTTCTATCTCATGGATACCAGCCATTTACACTGGCACCACCATCAACACAAATAACTTGGCCTGTGATAAATGATGCAGCTGGCATGCAAAGGAATGCAACTAGACCTGCAATGTCTTCAAGCTCCCCTCTCTGCCTCATTGGAGTTCGTGCAATGACCGACTGTAACCACTCCTCATTTGCGATAAACTGGGGAAGAAAGTAGATGAATGAATCATAAATATATTTATTGGCGTTTAAGATCTAAACAATCAATTAGAGCCTATCTTCAAATAGTGTCGAAAAATATGGTTTCAACTCTAGAAATCTTTTGGATAGCGTTAAAATATATTCTCATTTTTATTTATAAAGTTTAAAAACTGCAAAAATATGTACCTGGAGATATCTATGAAAACTTTATAATATTTAAAATTGACGGTCCAAAAATGCGTTACAAAATACACTATTTTCAAACTTGAAATCCATTTCTTTCTCATGTTCATGGATCCTGATGTTGAGATGATCAATTTGAAGATATTTGAGCATCAAAACGACTTCTTCTAGTGAAATTTTTGAGGTAGGCTCGAATTTGATTGTATAGAGCCTCGGCTCTTCCCATATTTATTTGCCACTAGTAATTCTTACTTCCATGTCTAATTTATTATTTTTTAGTTTTTTTGGGGTGAATCAGTAGTGGGGGAGAGAGCCGCTACTACTCTTGGTAGAAATTGAGCCTAGAATGTAGCATTGCAAATTTTCAAACCCTAACACCAATTAATCCCTGGCTCTTTTCCTACTTCCTTGTCTACTTAATTGTGGAAAAGTGCATACATCTTGTGATACATTGTTGGTCCGGATATTGTCCTTCGCCCACTCACAAGCTAGGTTCTTGGTAATTTGATTAATTGCACCTGAAAAAACGTTCCAATTAAAAAAAAAGAAAAAAAAATCCATATACATGTTTAGTTAAGACCCATTTGGGTGCACATGATTTTCGAACCCTGATCATTTTGAAAACACCACCAAAATGACCGTAAGGCTTCAAAAAGAACCTGTTCTTTATTCATTCCCATTGAAAAGGGGCTTTTTTTTAAAGAAAAAAATTATATATAAGGGTGAGGTCTTAAACAAGTCCCACCTCAAAAATTCACTAGGAAAGATTGTCTTTTCAAGGTTTAAAAATGTTCAAATCGATCATCTCGATGTATAGACATGAGAAAAATGGATTTCGAGTCTTGAAAATAATGCATCTTGTAATGTATTTTTAGACCGTCAATTTTTAAGATTGTCAAATGTTCGATTTACACTAAGTTTGAAGCTTTAAATTTTATAGATATAAAAAAAAAATTTCAGACTATCACAAAGTTTCAGTATTAAAATAATATTTTTTTATATCATTTGAAGGTGCGCCCTACTTTGACATTTAGGCCTCAGTCTTATTATATAAACCACACCCTTTTTTAAGTGGGATGATTGTTTAAGATAACGCTCTCTCAAGAGCTGATAAAGACTATAAAAGTTAGAATAGTTATTTATTTGATACGACTAATAGATTGTCCAAATACACATACCAAAGTTTGCAAAAACGATAAGTTACTCGGATCCAATAAAGCCCGATTTCGGTGGTCAAACTCGAGATCTTAAAAATTTTCAAAAAAATTGTTAAAAAATACAAAAAAATAAGAAGTTTATTTGTAATGTGTTTTTTTATGTCTAGTGTACACCATGGCAAACATTAGGTTTCCTACAACACTTGCATATGGCACTTTAGCCATATTCTTTTTTTCGTCCACAGTCTTGAGAATTTGCTTGGAGGACAACTTGAAATGAGGAGCTAGAGGTATCTGCGCCGGGTTTGTCTTGCTCTTGCCATACTTATTTAGCATATTTTCTACAAAGCTCTTTTGTTAAAGTGACAAAGTCTCCCTTCGTCGATCTCTTTAGATTCCAATTCCTTGAATTTGTTTTGCTAGCCCGAGATCTTTCATTTCAGAACTCTTGCTCAAAGATGCCTTAAGCTCCTCAATCCTAACTTTATCCTTCTATGCCAAAAGCATATCATCAACATACAAGATTAAGATTAAATGAGAATCATCATAAAAAACTTCATGTAAACACAATGGTCATAATCACTCCTATGGTATCTAAGACCAATCATGAAATGTCAAAAGTCTTGTACTATTGTCTTGATGCATGCTTGAGTCTATATATAGATTTCTTCAACTTACACACTAACTTTTCTTTTCCTTTTTCAAGAAATCCTTCCGGTTGTTGCATATACACTTCCTCTTCAATTTCACTATGTAAAAAAATCATTTTTACATCCATTTGTTCACGTTCAAAATCATGAAATGCAACAATCCCAAGCACCAACCTGATGGAGTCTAACTTGACAACTGGTGCGAAAAATTTCAAGAAAGTCGACACTTTCCTTTTGTGCAAACCCCTTCGGAACTAGTCTTGCCCTATACCTAGTCTTTGGTAATTCTATCAAGTCCCAAGTCTTGTTTTTTCGAAGAGCCAACATTTCATCTTTCATGGCATTTTTCCAATATATGGAATCATCCCCTTCCATAGCTTCCTGGTAAGTGTTCGGTTCTTCATTCAAAACTACTAAAACACATAGTATTTTGGGATCCACATAGTACCTAAACCACTCGGGTGGATGAATTACCTTTGCAGATCTTCTCGTCATGGATGTTGCAACTTTTTCATGGAAATGTTCACCAACTTGCTCTTCTTCATCAATGACTTCTTCATTGATACTTGTGGGTGCTTCAGGTATATGGCCCTCACTAGATGATGGGGCATAAGATGGAACATCAATTTCGTGGGTGTCATTATTCTTTCTTTTCTTTAGTCTCATTTCCTACACCTCTTGTCAACATGGATGACTCATCAAATGCACATTTTGGCTTGTAATTATATTTCGAACATTTGGATCCCAGAACCGGTATCCTTTCATACCTTTAATATACCTAACAACATTGCATTTATTTGTTAGAAAAATGATTCTCTAAGTACCTCACTAAAATATACAGCTTATATTAATTTAGATAACTAATAATAATTTCTAAGATTTGTTTTCAACTTCTTCTTTTTTTTATGATTGTTTATTAGAATAAAAAAAACATATAGTTAAAATTTGGAGTCAAACAATGAGCCATAACATGAGTTTTTGAAGATTGTTTCATTAGATTACGGTAGAATTGTGGCATGAAATCACTTCCCTTTGTAGTACCGTGAAGCCTATGCATCAAAGAACCATGTTGACTATAGCTTATGTTTTAAGAGGTTATTGAAAGGTAATGTCATGAGAATATTACGATACTTTAAGTAACCCTATTCATGAGACATCTTATACGGCACCTAAAATGCCGTGAGGAGCCAAGATCAGCAGCATAAAAGGCCCGTGGGATTGAAGAAGGCGCCTCCCATGGCATTTTCCTCCAATGTGAAAACAAAAAAAGGATGAAGAATAACATTGGCCCTTATAATATTTTCATTTATCTTCTCTTACATGTCTATCTTACAAATTAAAAAGATATTTTATTTTTTTACAAATAATTAGAAAGATATTCTTCCTATATTTTATCTCTCATTCCACAACTCTTTTCTTTCTATCCCTTCTTGGATCATAGTGGAATATATCTTTATACTATTTTTCATTTATCTTCTATTTATCGTTTTTTTTAATATTAGAAGATATCTTCTTAAATCTTTCTTTCTCAAGATTTTAGAGGAATTAAAAAAATGGAAACTCCCTCTCTCTCACGTAACTCTCTCCCTCACACCCTTACATATCTCGTCCAATCATGGTCATACTGTTATTAGTATAATATGGATCATATTATGCAAAACCATTAGTATTAGGGGTGGCAATCGGGTGGGGTGGCCAGGCTCGAAGCAACCCAGGCTTAGGCAACTCAATTTGGCCCAATGGCCAGGCCCAGGCCTAAAGTTTAGATCAGGCATCCAGGCAAGGCAGGGCCCAGACCATGAATCATGGCCCGACCTGACCTATCCCTTCCCTTTTTGTTTTTTTTTTTATGAAAATTTACGTACAAACCCAAAATATTTTTGAACTTCTACAGTGAGGTCCTAAATTTTTTAGTCTTTTTATGTTATTCATATTTTACCTCCCGTTCAAGAGTAGAACTTTTGAACTGTCGAAGTACTTGGGCAGTTTGGTACTTTTATAGCACCCAAACACCAAAAAATTAGGTGTTTGAGTTATTTGAAATGGACATGCTTTCTGTGCTTCCCCTTTAGCATAGAAGTTCTATCCTCCTTATTCAACCATGCATTCTGAATGGAGGGCTACGATTGTTCCAATCACAATATCACGTTTCTACATTATTTTATTTTTAATTTTTTTCTATAAACTATTTTGACACCAAATTTTGGACGTCTATTCCTCTATTAAACTCACACTAGCAAAAAATTTAAAAAATATATTTTTTCAATAAAATAAAATAATCAAAATACCCCTAAAAGATTTAAGGGGTATTTTGATCATTATATTTTATCAAAATTTAATTTTTAATATTTTTTATAGATGCGCCCCAACGAGAAGATGGCACGTACCAAATTTCATATTCATACAATTTGTATAAAAAAAACAAAAAACAAAATACTTTGAGACGTAGGATTTAAAATCAAACGGTGAGTGGCTCTCTTGATCAAAATTGGACGGCTAGATGGTAGGAAGAGGATAGAACTTCTATGTTGTAGGAGAAGCATAGAAACCTTTCCCATTTGAAATTAAGACTTTCGAGCATAACAAAACAAGTACAAACTGAGAAAAAAGGCATTTAGCCCTTTTAAAAATCCAACTTTCCAAACCGTCGAAAAAGATTTTTTTTTTGTTTTTTTTCTATTCTCCTTCTGTCTCTTTTTTCGTTTTTTTTCCACTTTTTCCCTTTTTTGGCCGTTCAAAAGTACCACTCTCGAACCATCCAATATAAAATCCATCCAAATACCCAATTTTTTTTGTTTGGATTATTCAAAAGTTGGATTTTTTAACACCTCAAATATTTAGCCTTTCATTTTTGGAGGAAGTTTAGAAATTATGCTTTCAAAACGGAGGGTAAAATGGGAGTAAGGGAAGTTTAGAAATTGTGCTTTCAAAATCGAAATGGGAGTAAATAGAAAACTTTAAAAATTTTGGACTTCACCGTAGAATATCCAAAAATGTGAATTATCAAAACTCACAGTTTTTATGTACATTTCTCTTCTTTTTATATATTTAGGAAAAAAATATTTACTGGCCCAAGCAGGCCTCATTAAGGGAGCTAGGCTTGGGCTAGGATAAGGCCCTATTCGACCAGCGTTGGGCCGGTTACATGTTGTGCAATGGTTTAATGATTCTATTAGGTACCATGTGATTGAGCCCAGTCATCCAAGATTTTTCCAATTAGCCTCGTGGGACACAATAATCGAATTTTTGAAGAGAGATCGTCCAAATTACCAAAGTGCTTAAAAACTCAAAGTTATTTTTCCTTTTTTTATTTGAAATAAAGCACTCGATAATTTTATAGGTAGGTCCCAAAATTTCAGATAGAAAATTCTCTCAAATAAGTCTCTTATCCCTAGAGAGGAAGTCTACATTATACTTTTCCTTAAGCATGCCATATAGGCCCCAAAAAAGTTTAGCAAAATGTGTCATCTTCAAAAGAGTTCTTGCAATTAACTAAAGCCCAAAAAGTTTTGGTGGGAGTATACTATCCATCTACTCCCTCTAGCAAAACTTACAATAGGAATATCTTTTAGATTCCAAATTTTGGGGATGTGATCTCCGAAACAAGGCACGCAACCTCAAAGAAAGCAAGGGCACACCAAGATTGCACTAGAGCCATCCAATTCTTGGATGGAATGATCTACATGTTTAAGAACTCAAAATCCAAATTCTTTTCCTTGAAAATATTCATCTAGTTATAATTTGATGGATCCTAGAAATTTCAAATAAAAAAATGTAAGAATTTTTCCAGAGGGAGTAAATTATATGGTATACTCCTAAAGGTGCATAGTATACACGCTCTTAACTGATATATCATAGGAATTAAATTATATAAGGTTGATACCTTAAAATGTAGAATTAAGGTGCACCTCTAAAATTCTTCAAATAAAGGTTGCTTTGATGTTCGAAAAACGTCTAGTTGATCATCTCGCCATCAAGATGTATATATATAAACAAAAAAAAGAGATTTTAAGCCCTAAAAAAAATAGTATGTCTTGCAATACATTATTTGGACCGTCCATTTTCAAGATTTTCATTTGTTTAAAGATTTGCTTGATCTGAACCATTGTTCGAGTTTAAAATTTTATCATTAGAGATAAAAATAGATCTAACACCAACCTAAGAATTTTCAACACCAAAGTTGCATATCGTGACAAAGTTTGGAGGTGCACCGTACTTTGATTGGTCAAGGTTACAACCTTATGCAAACCATGCCCATTAATTAATAGGAAATGATCTCATATCACATTGTCATTCTAATATAATGAAACCACACTTCTAGTAAAACATATTTTTTACAGTTGTACAGTACCAATTTTTCACAAACACTCTTTTCATCTCAATACTCAATTCTATAAAAAATAAAATTTAAATTTGCACCCTGGATATGATCGAAATGAGTCTCTTCTAATAATAAATCTAGAGCATCCATTTAGTGAATTTCACTATTAAAGCTTTTATGAATTCAAAATCATTTTTTTTATTTTTGAAATTGTTTATCTAATGATAATCAAGACATCTAAAAATTTGAAGAGGAAAAAGATCACTCTAATGCCTAAATCTAAGTACCTCACTAAAATGAACATTATATATTAATTGGGATAAAAAAACACCTTCTAGGGTGTCTTTTTTTTTTTTTTTTTTTTTTTTATGATTATTCATTATAATGAAAAGAGTATATATTTAAATTTTGGAATCGAGAGCTTAACCATGAAGTTTGCATATTGTTTCATTACATCACTATGCATATTGTTTCATTATATCACTATAGAACTCTGTGTATGTGGAAATAAGAGTAGATAAAACTTCTAATGGGAACCTAATAACACAAAAGGAAACAAAATACAATACAAATCAAATCAACAAACAAGATGAAAATCAAATCAACAGTTAGAAGATCTAAAAATAAAAAAACTACAATATGCATGCAACAGTAAGAGAGAGAGACCCAATTCCTCTGGTACCGCCAGTAACCAAAGCAGTCAAGTGACGCAGAGACCACCTCTCCCCTCTTTTCTTGCTCACTACTCCATCCATTTCCTCTATTTCTCACTCTCTCTCAAGCCCTAATTTTTTTTTTTTTTTTGTTGTTTTTGGTGGCAGCTGATGTCTTATATAAAGTTTTGAAACCACATGGCAAAGCTGGATCTTGAAATGAGAAAGGGATACGTACGTAGTGGTACCACCGCACATCTTAATGTGGTTTTCATTCTCATTACTAACACCACCTCATTTGTACTTTTAGAAAAGCAAACTAATAACAAAAAAAAATAGGTAAGGGTCTATCGACCAGACTGAATTACCCAAAAACAAAAATGGATCTTGATTTGTTTATGAATTCGTTGTCTTTTTGTATCTAGTACATGTGTTGTCTTTTTTGGTTATCTTTCAATAAAGCTGGTCTCTAACGCAATCATCAACTTTAAGATTACCCGAGTACTTTTAAAAAAGCTAACTCTTAATCTACTTAAAAAAATATGTTTAAAGCCTCTCACTGAATTTCCCAAAAAAAACAAAAAAATATGGTTTGGTCTATGAATTCGTTGTCATTTTGCATCTAGTGCACGTTTTCTTTTTTGGTTATATTGCTATAAAGAGCATCAACTTTAAGAGGTGGAGATCGGTGCTGCCTAAGGTTAAAAATGCTGAAACAGCATAGGAAAATTGTTCTTTTTATTATTAAGCATAGCATACGTATGTGTTTCTCAAAAATTAGAAAAGAGACCCCTAAATATCTGTGCACAATTGAAGGATTCCCAACATCCTTAAAAGTTGGGTGTCTCCTAGCAGAACTTTTGTTAGGAATTGGGTTGATTAACATTTGACGATAGCAATACTACATATTAGGTTCAATTTTTATTGCTAAAAATAAAAAAAATAAAAAAATAATGAGGGATCCATATACATTGCTCTTTTTCATTTGGAGACCTTGTGGGGGACTTCAAGGTCCAATTTGGGCATCTTAATAGCCATGTCCTAACTTATTTTTACATATTATTAAATGAACATGTGAGAGTAGACCTCATAATCCTAAATAACTGCGAATGGGAAAATCCCGCCAGCGACGGCTTTATTTTATTTTTTTTGGTAGAACGGTGGCGAATACATGCCTATCTGTTTTCAGAAAGAGTTAATTTTTTGAAAATATTAATAAGAATGGAGGCTGTGACCTCATAATTCTACATAACCGCAAATGGGAAAATCCCGCCAGTGATGGTTTTAGTTTTTTCTTTTTTTGTTAGAACGGTGGCGATTACAGGCCTATCTGTTTTGAAAAGAGTTAATTTTTTGAAAATATTAATTAAAATGAAGGCTGTGACCTTTAACTAAAGCCAGTACTACCACCCCGACCTCAACCTCATTGTCATGAGAGCATTTTACTAACAAGAAGGGGTTTGATTCCTGTAAAGACGTCTGTGAATTGCAGTGTCATAAGCTAGTACATCACTTGTAGAACATTTTCAAGGAGTTATATGCTACATCAATCCATGAGACCTCCATACAAACGAAGCCTACGTTCATGGAAAACTATGCCAAAAAGAGTGGCTCTCCTCAATGGGCATGTCACCTCCATGAGAAACTGATTCATGATCCCATGTCTATAAAGTCGGACTGAATTTCATTTCATAATACACGGTATGACTATGACCACGAGTGCTCTCTCTCTCTGTCAGCGATGGTGAAAGCTAGTAGAGATAATATGCTCTCTCTCTCTCTCTCTCTGAGACGGTGGAAGCTAGTAGAGACAGTAGCCATGTTAGGTGTGCGGTAGCTTTCACTCCGACAATTATTTTCATAGAAAAAGAAAAAAAAAACTTTCACTCCAACAATCCAAAAATGGGTATAGTGTGCAAACAATTTTAAAAATGGTTTTTGGAAAATGTTTTTACAAGGTTATAGGCCTATCAAAATAAATAAAACTTTGTATCAAAATTTGCCGAAAATTGTAGTTATGAGGGAGAAAATACTTCAAATTGATCATCTCAGCCTTGACCATTATAGTTAGGAAACAAAATTTGGATTTCAAGCATTAAAAAATAGTGTATATTGTAACACATTATTTAGACCGTTCATTTCGCGCCAGAAACAAATGTTTATGGATCCGCAAAATCTATACCATTTTTTCCATTACGAATTTCATAATTTGTTTTAGAAATTGATTTTATAACCGTCATGAAAATTTCTTTTGCCCAAAATTCTTTTCAAACAATGATTCGATGTGAGACTTTGCATTATTTTCATAAAGCCTTGGCCTCATATGAACGACATCCATCTGTTTTTATTCGAGCATGGAGCTATCCCCTACAAGGTTTTTTAGGGTTCAATGGCATGAGTGGTTCAAAAAAGATAGGCATGTGGTGTAAGTGGTAAACTTTGAAAAGTATATAAATAGACCACTTGCTTTTTGTACAAAAAAAGATCGCAATCATTCCTTTTTGTCCTTTAAATTTCAAAATTGATAGGTATAAAAGTGGACTTCGTAACATATGTCAAGGCCATCCAATTTGATATCTAACGACTGAAAATAATTATGACCTCTTTGTAATAAAAAAAAAAATATCTTTATAAAAAATCCCATACATTTTAGCCTTAAACCTCCAAACAAGGTGAATACCGCCGACGGTCCACTCATTGTTTTGAGACAATACATAAATGTTGGATTGCGTTTTCATGCACCACAGCTGACTCTTACTGTTGCATGGACCCTCGGGTACAATGTATTGGATGTCCATGTCACGGTTTCTTTTCATACATGGGCACATTTGGTTGGTGGATAAGGATTTCCCCAGGTAAAATATTTATATATGTAAATTTTTTGCAAGAAAGAATTTTGCATACTTTCATTTCACCATATTTGTTAACATGTTTAAAAAAGCTCAATAATAAGGGTGCCCATATTGAGCTACCCCTACTAAAGTAACCTATAGCTACTTGCCTACCTTTTTGTCCTCTGAAAGCAAAGAAAAAGGGAAGACAAAGAGAACTTTTCAAGTCGAAGTGCGGATCAACCAAATCGAGACATTCTCTTTTATCTATAAGCTGCTAGCAACTATCCATTAGTTGATAGCAGTCAGCGAGTAGTTTGGTTGCTAATTGGTTCGTTGGAGAGACTATAAAGAGTACAAACTCGAAAACATGATTCCATGTGAGCCTTTTGATTATATAATATATAATATATTATTATATAAATAATTTTGAATATAAAATATTTTAATAATATTTAAACGGTATTTAAATAAGTGTAATGATCCTATAAGACCTTCTCACATTTATGTATGTAGAACTCCAAATGATCATCATTAAATTTGATACATATATCTAGAAAAGTTATCACAGGGGTGTGAAATTTGACTTTTCTATAGATCTGTGTCAAATTTAATGGTGATCTTTTGGGGTACTACATATAAGGGTATGGGATGGTCTCATAGTATCATTACTCTTAAAATAAATATATTTATATATTTTAATTATATTAATATATAGGGAAATGACCTTTTGATACTCTCCCACACCCATGTGTGTAGGACCTCAAAGGATTACCATTAAATTTGGCGCAGATCTTTAGAAAAGTCAAATCCCACACCTATATGATAACTTTTCTATATATCTGTATCAAATTTAATGTTGATCATCTAAGGTCCTACACGTATGGGTGTAAGAGGGTTTCATAGGATCATTACTCTAATATAAATAAAACATAGTTATGAAATATATTTAAATTTATATATATATATATATATATATATATATATTTATATATATATATTTATGAAATACATTTAAATCAAATTACCGAACAAGTTACCAAACATATGAAATTCATTATATAGTGTTTTTTAAGCGTGTTAACAAACATAGAGAAAAAAAATTTGCAAAAACTTTTCCTGCAAAGTGTTTAAATACTTTTCTGGGAAAATATTTACGTACAAATCAAATATGCCCTAAGTGATTTTTGATACATGGGGAAGCACCGTCTTTTAATGGCCCGCTACGAGTACAAAAAGTTCTTTCTAGTCTATAGGAAAGGCCAATAGAAGGAAAGTACATTGTTATCCTCGTGACTAGAGAGATATGTGATCACGAGTGTCATGAACTTCCCACGATGATGAATCAAGTGATGACGATGGGAAGTGGGACACCAAGAACTTCATGCTTTGTTTTGTTGGTGTCTTTTCTCTCACACATCACACTCATAAAATGATTAATATGGAAGTGTCAACATAAGTTTATAAAGCTATTCAATGAAAAGACTAACGATATAGGAAATCATGAATCATCAACACATTTGAATTCCTTCATATATCTATTCATCCTACATTGCATTTAAGTTCCATATGTTTAGATAATGTAATTTATCAAAAATTGTGTACTTTGGAAGAAACTTGTTTAGTGGGTGAAGGGGCTAACCATATTTATCAGGATTTGACTGGCCATCGAATTAGTGATAGGTTTGGTCCAATTAAAACGAGCTTTACAGTCGGTCGACTGCTTGACAAAAAATTTTGTAAACTATCTACTAACCCCAATATTTTTTAAAAATTTTTGGTTATCCATCCTTAAGTTAAAAAGTTGACTTTCTTATATCAAAATTCCCCCTCTGAACCCACGTTTTGGATCTCTTCTCTCACTAGGGAGAAAAAACTCTAGTCAGTCTGGTATAACGTGTGCTTGACTGGATTCAATAAGGGATCAATAACCAGTTTAGCTTCATTGTTTATCATGAAGTCAAAGCCATAGAATTTGTGTTAGACTTGCTTCAGCAGAGACTGAAAACTTGTCTGGCACAATAGTATAATGTAACAGGTCTGGCACAATGTGTGCTAGACCAGCTTCAATAAGGCATGAAGTCAGTCCAGTCCATCACACTATATGCCGAACTGGTTTCGATGGAGACTAGAAGCCAGTCCGACACAATGTGTCAGACCGGCTTCATTGTATAAAATGGAAAAAAAATGGTTGTTTAGAGAGGGCTATTTTTTTCATAAAACATTTACTTTTTTACTTGGGGAGATGAATGTTAAAAATAAAAAAAAATAAAAAAAAAACAGTATTGCTGTTAGTGATGTGGTTTAACGAGTATTCTTTTTTTTTTTTTTCTTTTTCTTTTTTTTTTGGAAATGGGTGGACGGGGAAAGGGTTGTTTCCTAGAAAGTTGGGTCTAATGGGGTATCTATACTTTATCTTTAAAATATTAAATATATTAAAAAATATTTCTCAACTTTGTTTAGTCAACGGCCTGATGAGCCTATACTGGCTTTGACCACTTGTCAATTACCGTAGCTTTTACCTTAGAACAAAGTAGCTAAGGCCCCATACGATTGTTCGAATAGTCAAATCACGTGGTCTGGTGTTGCATTGATAACTATGATTTTAACTGATAATAAAAAAAAATTGACTTGAATCGATATGTCCTTAGCCGCAGTCATACATAAATTAAAAATAACACTTAAAAAGAGATGGGTAATTAGGTAGAGCAGCAGCTATTGAGGTAAAACTATTTGCAAAAGAGTATAAACCAGTTGCATTGAGATTGCTATTAGGGAGTTAAATTTGATGGACATAATTTCCAAAGTTCAATTGGACAAGTGGGTAATTTTCGATGGTGGGTGATGACGACTTGTATTGTTAGTAATTCCTTAAGAACAAATAAATCTCAAGTCCAAAAGTCATATTTCATAAAATTATGGGTAGAGCTAGATGTCAAGGTTGGCTAGGAAAGCTCATATTGTAAGAGTAGTAGTATAACTTTGGAGAAGGTGTTGAAGAATTTAGCAGATGGTGGACATGAACTTTTCCTCTAAGTTTTGGGAGGAAATGTGAAAAATGGTCCATCTAGGACATCAATTTTGAGAGTTAACAGATTTATTTTATTTTTTTTAGTCAGTTAGAGGAGGGCCCTATTATTGATAGAAATTGAGTCTAGGATGTGGTGTTGTAAATCGTCAAGCGCTAGCAATTAAGCCTGGGCTCTTTTACTTTTTAGGCACATTTAGAGCATACAAATACCACTATCTTTTCAAGTTTATTAAGTGGTTCTAATCACCATGTAACTTGGAACCTGATATCTTTTCGGAATAATATTTGGAACGGAATGCACATAACGCCCTGTTGGACTTAAACAGGGCTCATCACATAAACCCTGTCTCCACCACATTCAATCATAAAATGGAAAAAATTAATATAAAGTTAACTAAAGATGCACCCAAATAATCCATCAGAAAATGTTGAAAAACCCTCCAATGGATCTGTAAAAATAAATAAATAAAATCTAGAAATAGTGCATAGATTTTAAGATAATCTTAAGAATTCTTTACTCCAAAATTATACATCATGATAAATTTTAGAGGCATGCTTTAATTGGATTGTTTAAAGTTGTAACCTTGTAGAAAGCACACCTATTTAAAAAAAAAATACAAATTTTAAATATAAAATAAATAAAAATAAAAAATAAAAGGTTAGAGTACCGGTAGAGAACCGTATTTTACACCAAAATTACATATCACGATAAATTCTAGAGGTGCACTTTCAGGGGGAACTGGCTAGTTCCCAATATTTCACAGTTGCAAGAACTCGTTCGGCCCTCATGTTTCCCACTTCATATCGTGGGATCGGTGTTTTTCAAAATACTGAACTACCCGATGGCCTAATCAGTTCGGCCAACGGTTCTGACAACAGTCGCTTTCACCCACTGTTGGAAAAACCGGGTGATGTAATTGCTAACTGCTTGGTTGGATCATAACTGGCCTTTGGCAGTTTTGGTGATCGATCGGTATTTTAAAAAAATAAAATAAAATAAAATAAAATAAAGAATTTGATTTGTAATGCATTTTTAAATATTCTTTTTATTATGGTAAATATTAAAAATTGTTTTGGTCATTAATATTCACTTTTATATTTTCCATCTTTTTCAAAAAAATTTAAAAATACCCCTAGTCACAAATCTATTCATTAAAATCCTTTTTTTTCATTAATTTTCGATTTCATTTGAACGTGTTTTGTTTTAATCATTATTTATATGCTTTTCATTTTTATTAGATTTTTTTTTTGTATCTTTTTTATTTTTTTCAACACTCTTTTGACTGCCCAGAATAGTTGGAAGTTTAGAACGGTTGAATCGGCCGGTTTATCGTTTAGAGCTGTTAAACCGCTTCTTGGCCATGATCAATTAACCGTTCCGATTCGATTTTGCAGACAAGGCTTTCACCAAACTCTCCCGCAAGGTGCGCATGTCTTGTCTCAAGACGCAGTACCTAAGAGCTGACCCACGTTTCATACTTTGATGTAACCGTAAATTGTAGAAGAAAAAGGCACCCCACAAAAGTCCATCGATAGCCGTTGTTTTAGGTAGAAGTGAGAGAGTGGTTCAAGCAATCCACAGGTAGGGATATTGGGTGAAGCAGAGAAGAGCAGAAGAAGAAGAGAGAGATGGTCTCTTCATGGGATGTCTGCTCTGGTCACTGGAGGCACCAATTCTTTCTTCACTAATTTTCAAACTGCAGTTTGTTAATTTCATTTATGCACTCTCTCTCTCTCTCTCTCTGATATTCAAGCTACCGTTTTTTTAGTTATCCATTGATTGTTCTTAATTTCTCTTTAAGTTTCAAAGCTTCATGTTGTACCTCATCTTCCTATAGATTTTGCAGTTTGTTTATTTTCATTTTTCATTCATTAAGAAGTTCTTAGTTTCTCTCTTAACAGCAAAGAGAGAGAGAGAGAGCAGTGGCTTGATGAATGATTCCTTGCTTTTTGTGAATTTCACCCCATTATGGTTGGTTTTGTCTAAATTTACTTTTTATTTTTATTATCCTTTTTCTAAGTGAGATACTTAAGATCAAAGTTATTCATGTGCTGGGGGGATAGATGTGGTTTTGATTAATCTTACCTGGACAACTCTTTTTTCTGATAAGATCTTTATCTTCATTATGCAAGTAAAAATATATGGAAGTGTTGGAGAAAGTAGACTCGTGTTGAGGAGGCCCTTTTGTTCATTGACACCTCAAGGAAACAAAGGCTTTGACATGGTTAAACATCTCCTTCAGGGGAAATCATGGAATTCAACAAGTTCATGAATTGAGATCTGGTGGGGATGCGTGGGTTCTTTTCCAGAGGGTGGATACCGAACGCGACAATCAAGAACACTTAAGAAAATGCCTAGGTGCATTATTGAAAGTTCTTACAGAATTGTTTTTTGTGCATCTAGTTCTATTTTGCTACTTCTACCATCACCTTTTTGTTCTTAAGTTTAACAGCACAATTGGGTACCGTGGTATGTATAAATCCAACGCTGCTGTTTACATGCTAAATACTTTGCATTACTAAAATAAACTCGGTAGTTCAATTTGAATTTCAAGCTTTAATCACTTAAGAATTTGTCTATAATGTCTTTATTCTTTCTGCAGATATGCTATTGTTGAAGAATTAGCTGGACTAGGAGCATCAATATATACTTGTGCTCGCACGGAAGTTGATCTTAAGAAATGCTTAAATGAGTGGAAACAGAGGGGATTGAATGTTCATGGTTCAGTTTGTGATTTGTCGTCTCGTCCCGATAGGGAGAATTTGACGGACGTTGTGTCTGCACATTTTAATGGGAAGCTAAATATCCTTGTAAGCTTCATATTATCTGTTCCTTTCCGGCATGCTTTGTGATTGAGTTTCATGTTTGTTTCTCCCAAAGCAGTATTCATATTCTAAAGTTCAATTGTGTTTATTTTTGGGATTTATTATGAGACCATTTACCTTTGATACAAAGTGGTCACAATCACTCAACCATTCGATGTGAAATTTGATAGCTTAAATGTGTCACAAAGTTCAAACAAATTTCTTTTGAAGTTTGAACTTGGTGAATAATTGCAGCCACCCAATTTTACATTCAATGGTCAAAATTAATGTGACCACCCTTTATCGAAGGTAAATGGTCTCATGCTATACTTTCTTTTTATTTTTTAATGGTTGATAACTAAATAGATAATTGATTAGGTTAACAAAAGTCTGCATACTATTTAACTTCGAAGGTCGACTCCATAATTATGGCATGATAAAGGCAGCAAATGTTGTTGATTCATAAATTTCACTTTTTGATTTTGTGAACTACTGCTAATCTCTAACATCGATCATTAGTAACGGATGGTGGATGTCTTTGTTGATGGTACAAAAAATGCGTTGCAAAATACACGATTTCGAAAAAATGAAATCAAAATTTTTTTTTTTCTCATGTTGCTGTATCTTGATGTCAAGATGATCAATTTGAAGATATTTGGGCATCAAAACAACCTCTTGTAGTGAATTTTTTAGGTAAGCTCTAATTTGATTGTTTAAAGCTTTGGCTCTATATAAACTTTTCCCAACAGACAGTTATTTGAAACTTTTTACATTTTCTAGTATCTAGTGATCGTTTATTTAGTCTCTCTTCTCCTTCTCGTTTTTCTTTTTTATTTTTTTTACGGGTAGGAGCCATGTTGCTCCAAAGGACGCAACGGCACAGTGTCAGGACGACGACCTCCTCTTTTCTTTCACAAGAAATCCAGAGCACCAGAGTAATAAATGCTCTGAATGTTACATCTCTCCACCCTTAAAATAAATGTAGTATTGCTCTTTCATCCCCAAGTCTCATTCCGGAATGATCATGGTAGAGCAAAGATTCCTAAAATGACCAGGGGTTGTTGAATTATTTTCTAATTTTATTAGCCTGTACCAAAGCAGAGCAACTCTTAGCTTCTGCTAGATTACGCATTTACTATTGAACTTTTTTAAGACCATTTGGCTCTTTTCATTCCTCAATTCGATCTTTTATTTTCATGCTCAGTTCAATTTATTCAAGATTTTATTTTATTTTCTTCTTCTTCTTTTTTCCAGTTCTTAATCTGTTATCTTGCTCCTTAAGCAACAAACACGGCAGTATCTTTCAGGAATATCATTTATGGGTCGCCTTTTCCTTTTAAAATTTTGAAGCTAATCACTACTTCTCTATGGCATCAAATTCAGCGTTGTGGATAATCAAAATCCAGAAGAAAATAATTGTTTAAATTATTTTGGTATGTTTTTCCCAATACTAACTCAAACAGTCGGTCAATCTGTTCGAGTTGCTTGCTTTAGGTGAATAATGTTGGGACACTCATTGTCAAACCAACAGTTGAGTATGCAGCCGAGGACTTGTCATTTTTAATGCCAACTAACTTAGAGTCTCTCACATCATCTTCTCAAAGCATCAGAAGCAGGAAGCATTGTCTTCATCTCCTCTGCCGCTGCGGTGGTTGCTCTCGATGTTGGTTGCATATATTCAGCAGCTAAAGGTAACAAAAACTGTTACCTTGATACTTCCTCTCACCAATAACAACAAAAGAGAAACTACAATACTCTCTCCTATATAGAATGTCTAAATCTTAATTCAGTAGTCATATCTTGTATTGAATTTGTCCCCCTTGAACAGTCATAATCATTTGTTTTCACTTAGCTGCAATGAATCAAATAACAAAGAACCTCGCTTGTGAGTGGGCAAAGGACAGTATTCGAAACAAGAGTGTGACACCATGGGTTATAAGAACCCCACTTGCTGAACAAGTAAGCCCTCTTTTTGTAACTAGCAGTGTAATCCAGTAGTAGTGGGAGTGTTAGTAATATGTAAAGCTCTTTATGATATTCTTGTCTTCTTTCTTCCACAGTTTATCGCAAAGGAGGATTACTCCAAAATGGTGGTGTATGATCGAACCCCATTGAGACGTTTAGGTGAGGCAGAGGAAGTTTCACCACTAGTTGCATTCCTTTGCTGACCGGCCAAGTTATTTCTACTGATGGTGAAATGACCGTCAATGGCTGGTATCCATGAGATCGCTCCCTCTCTCTCTCTTAGTTTGGTGAGAAAAACACAGGCTTCTCTATGTGTCTATATCTCTTGTTATACGTGTGAATCTTTCATTGTTGCACGTGAATCCTCTTTGTGAAATAATGAAAGATAGGGGCAATAAATAGGAAACTTAGGTTTAATTGAATATTTGGGCATTGCTGTATTCGTATAAGCCTATTAAATTATTGAGAGCTATTTACCTACGGACATAATTTGGAGGTTTTTATTATCACTTGGTAACATTTTTCTCATAAATTACTATCACCACAATCATGTTTGTGTTAACGTTTATGTTTTTCTTCTTTCGTTTTTTCCTTTTTTTGATTAAGTTGCTCTCTTTCTTACGATAACAATACCGGATAAGAGGGCAAATTCCTTTTGCTAAGTAGTGGCTCTGTCCAGTATTTCGGTAAGCAAGATTTCATGAGTTCCATAGTAAGCACCTGCTCGAGGGGATTTGATGGATTCCAAAATTTTAAGGTACGAGTGATCTTGTGGTGGCCTGGAAATTGTATGAGGGCCCGTTTGGTTCCTTGGTTACGACTGGCCCACAAACTATACTCGAAAAGCCCGAACCTCCCCAAATATGTGATATTAAGAGAAAATTACATATAGGCCATATTGGGGTCAATTACAAAATGAGAACATATTTTTCTAAAATTATAGGCGGCACTCCCTTTCTCGGCTTTTTTTTTTTTTTTTTTTTTTCAAGTTATCCCCTCTATGATATCCGAACACGGACAGGTGGGTTTTTTGTTTGAAATAGTGGTTTAAGTTTAAAGTTTGTTATCCCATCTTTTTTTTCTCTCTCTAAACATCCAAACCAACTCCTCCCCCTTTCTCTCCTCTCTTTCTTTATCTACAACTCTCTCTCTCTCCAATAATTTGGGAACAACGTATTTTCATTTTGTAATTGACCCTCTAATATGGTATGTACGTACTTTTTTTTAATCCTGTTTTAAAAGAATATATTGGGCCCAGCCCCGCCCGGTCCATTAAGAAGTCTTTTTTTTTATGTTATTTTTTATTTCCACTCTTCAAATTTTTCTAGTTAGCCAAAAAACCAAACCATATGCTAAAATATTTATTAAAAAATTTAAAAAAAAATTAGGTTTTTAGAGAGAGAAAGAGAGATTGGGTTTTAAACAAAAAATGGGTTATTAGAAAGAGAAAGAGAGATTGGCTTTCTAGATAGAGAGAATTGGTTTTTAGAGAGAGAAAGAGAGAGAATGGATTTTAAGAGAGAGATTGAGTTTTTTAATGGATTTTAAAAAGAGAGAGATTGGGTTTCTAGATAGAGAAAATTGGGTTTTTATAAAGAGAGATAAAGAGATTGGGTTTTTAGAGAAAGAGAGAATGGCTGTTTAGAAAAGACGGATTGGGTTTCAAGAGAGATGGGTGTTTAGAGAGAGTTAGAGAGAGAAAGAGAGAAGGAGAATGGGTTTTTAGAGAGAAAAAGAGAGATTGAGTTTCTAAACAGTATTACCAAACATGAGAGAAAAAAAATGTAAAATCTAAATCTACAAAATCTATTTCTTAGAAAATTAATTTACTACGAGAAAACTATTCCACACTAACCAATGTAATTTTTGCGGTAAAGCGATCCATTACATGGTATAAGCCTATTCCACACCATTTCAATACATCGTATAAGCCTATGGCAGAACCATAGTTACTAGGTCGGGGACTATCAATAAATCGGTTCAACATACAATCAGAAACAAATCATTTCTATTTTAAAAAATCAGATGAAAAAATCAGGTAAAAAATACAGATTGGAAAAAATATTTCATATAAAGATGTCGTTAATATATCGGATTAAGCTCAAAAAATTGGAGTAAAAAATCGAATAAATTTATAATATTAGAAATTTTGAAATACTAAAAAATAAAAATTATATCAAAGCCATCAATAACTAATTCATCTATGAAAACTTTACTAGACTAATATAATTAAGTTAATTAATTTAGATGCCTCATAACTTTGATGCAATCATTCAATATTAAATACATAATTAACTAGTATATACCAAAAAAATTGTACCATATAAATCTACCCATTACATACCAAAAACAAATATACTATATAAATTTATTCATTAAATACTTTAACTATAGTATAGTGACAAATATACTATATAAATTTATTCATTGAATTTCGCGGGTACAAAAAAAAAATATATGATTTTTGTTTTCTCATTACAAGGATTTAACTATTGTATTGTGACTATGGTCACACCATAACTATGATTAAAGTTTTATGAATTTCTTTAATTGAAAAGAGGCGTGCAGAAATTTGGGTTTCACAGCTCTCTATTTACGGTTTAGAGAGAAGAGGAAAAATGAAGAGAGATTAAAAGGTTACGGTTTTTTGAAGAGGGCTTTTCTCTCTAATTTGAGATGTTGTTTGAGAGAAAGCTCTAACTATATTGATTTATCAAGAGGCCTGAGCTGATTTTTAGAGAGTAAAAAGGAAGAGGATTTTCCATTTTCTTGGGGAAATAGCAAGCAGAGTTGAAGGATTAGGTTAGGGGACTAATGTACAATTGCTTGCTCATGTAAGTTTACAATTTACACTATATTGTATATCTTGGTTACCACATAATCAAAAGCAAAATATTTTCTCATTCATCGATAAAAGACTATGTTTTGAGCTCTAATTTGTACCATAAATAGTATTTCCATAAAAACAATTATCACAAATAATCACAGAAATCTGCATGTATATGACTTTCTTTACACAATGATTTACTTTACAAAATGATTTGCTATAAACCGTATTTCATTTACACAATGATTTTCATTTACACAATGATTTTCTATTTGTTTAAGTTTTAAAAAAACAAGGAAAAAAATTCATAGGGGATAAAAATTTATATTTTAAGTTTTTTTAAATAATATTTCTTCTTCAAAAGCATAAAAGTAGCAATGGCTGTAATACACAAAGCAAAAAAAAAAATTCTTTTAAAAAAATTATAGGTAAAAAAAGAAGCGATTTTTTGGCTGAATTTAAACCGTATTATGAAAAAAACACGTTTTAAACGTTTTTAAGAAAACTCCGCGACTTTTTCCCGACCTTTTCAAAAGTCGCTCTTTAAAACTGTTTCCATAAAAGTGCCGATTTTTAAAAAAAAAAAGCCTATTAAAGGGCGATTTGCTAACTATGGGCAGAACAAAGGAACTGAAATGATCAGGTAAGAAATTTAAACACTTCAATAAATTTGTAAAATTATAAAATCATATTAAATTTGCTGCAAAGTCACACTCACTTTTAATGGTTAGATTGAAATCGATCGGCTATAGTGTGACTTTGGCAGGGCTCAAAGCCCTTTAAAATTTTCGCACATCGCAATCCATATATCAAATTGTATAATATAATATTATTACCTTTGTTACAACATGCTCGCAACCCCCTTTAACTACCATATATAACTTTCGGTTAGTGTTTGCAAAATTGAACCGGAACAGTTAAGAGGACATGGGCCTGGAAGTGGTTTAATCGGCCCAACCAAAAAATCAACCGATTCAACTGCTTTAACTGGACAAGTTCGGGACGGTAAAAAAAGTGTTACATTTTTTTAAAAAAAAAAAACACAAAACAAAATCTACCAAAATATAAAGAATATTTAAAAATACATTACAAATCAAATTCCTTATTTTAGAGAATTTATATACCTTTTTTTTTCTTAAATACTGGTTGATCACCTTAACCGCCCAAAACCAAAATTGGCCACTAGCCGGTTCCGATCTAACCGGATGGTTAGTGGTTAGATCAGACAATTTTTCGAATAATGGTTTCGGTAGCCGAGGGGCCATCAACTTCTTGTTTTTGTGATAAGGGAATGTATCATTTTTCTCTAAAAGGTTTAGTCTTTTAACTTGTTTTTATGACAAAGGAGTGTGTCATTTCTTTTGACAAAAGTTCAAGAAAAATATTCTCAAATTTTGACTAAGATCAACAAGAAGATCCCAACTATTAATCTCCTAAAAGGAGTATCAAAGAGGACCCGTTTGGATAGGAGGAAAATAAAAATCTTAGATATTTAAAATCCAAAAAAATTTATGGATTTTCAATATCAAATATTTTTGTCACGGATTCTTCAAATCTCTTGTTTGGATAAACTACACAAATTTCATGGATTCCTTGCAATTACTTTTATGTCCATTGTTTGGCAACAAAACTTGATACAATATCTCTCTCTAAAAAATGTATATACTTTCACTCTCTAAAACTTAAAATTCGATAAAGTGTATCTACAAAAGGGCAAGCTTTCTATGCTTCCCTTACCATTAAACTTATATACTTTCCCGTATCCAATCGTCCATTCTGAATGGATTATTACGATTGCCACAATCACAATGTCATGTCTCTACATTATTTTGTTTTTAATTTTTTTTTATAAACTATTTTGACACTAAATTTTGGATGTCCAATCCTCTATCAAACTCGCAAGTTAAAAAAAATTTATTTTCAATAAAATAAAATAACCAAAATACCCTTAAAAGTTTCAAAAGGTATTTTAATCATTATATTTTATTGAAAAATTATTTTTAATATTTTTTTATAGGTGCACCCCAATGAGAAGATGGCACGTACCAAATTTCATATTCATACAATTTGTATAAAAAAAAAAAAAATTTAACAATAAAATACTTTGAGACGTCAAATCTAAAATCAAATGGTGAATGGCTCTCTTGATCAAAATTTGACAGCTGGATGGTAGGGGGAGGATAGTTCTTTTATGTTGTAGAGGAAGTATAGACAGTTTTCCCTCTATAAAAATTTCGAGATAGTTCCTCTCTCTAATTTTATCTCTCTAAAATTTAATATACTTTTTATCCAAAATTTAAAATTTGAAATTTGAAATTGTTCTCTCTAAAAGTTTTAGGTGCTTTACTCTCTCTAAAATTAATCTATTAAGATACTCTCTCTCTAAAACTTAAATCTTGATATAGTTCCCCTCTTCAATAGTTTTGAGATTTTTTCTCTCCTGAACTTTTTTAAGTAGTTTCTATCTCTAAAATATGCTATAGTTTTTCTCTCAAATTTTAAGATACTTTCTCTTTCTAAAAGCTAAAATTTGAGATAATTTCTCTCTACAAATTTTGCAATAGGTTTTTTTTCTAGAAAAATTTATATACTTTCTCTCTCTAAAATTTGATATAGTTTCTCTATTAAATTTTAAGATGCTTTCTCTCTCTAAAACTTCAAGTTTGTGATACTTTCTCTCTCTAAAATTTTGAAATAGTTTCTCTCTTTAAAATTTGATATAGGGTCTCTCTAAAGTTTAAAATTTGAGATACTTTCTCTCTCTAATGTTTAAAATTTGAGAGATTTTCTCTCTCAAAAACTTAAATTTTAAGATAATTTCTCTCTCTAAATTTTTTTTAGATAGTTTCTCTCTCTAAAAATTTCATGTATTTTCTCTATTTAAAATTTGATATAGTTTATCTCTCGAAAATTTTAATGTACTTTTTCTCGCTAAAATATAAATTTTGCGATAGTTTATCTCTCCAAAAAATTTGAGATGGTTTCTCTAAAAAATTTTAGGTTGTTTATCTCTCTAAAATTTGATATAATTTCTATTTTTAGAATTTTAAAATATTTTCTCTCTCTAAAATTCAAAATTTGAGATAGTTTCTCTCTAAAACTCAAAATTTGAGATAGTTTCTCTCTCTAAAAATGAGACATTTCTCTCTCTAAATTTTCTTTGGCTGTTTGTGTTTTGAAAATTTATAATAGTCTCTCTCTAAATGTTCAAGAATACTTTCTCTCTCTACAATTTTAAAAATACTTCATATCTCTAAAACTTAAGATTTTATATAGTTTCCCTCTCTAAAAATTTTTACGATAGTTTCTATTTCTAAAAGTTTGTTGGTACTCTCTCTAGAATGTGATATAGTTTCTCTCTCTAAAAATTAAAATATGAGATTGTTTCTCTCTTTAAAAAATTTGAAATAGTTTATTTCTCTAAAAAATTGAGATAGTTTCTTTCTCTCTCTCTCTCAAAATTTGCATGTAATCTCTCTCTCTAAAATATGATAGTTTTTCCCTAAAACTTAAAATTTAAGAAAGTTTCTCTCTCTAAAATTTTCAGATAGTTTATCTCTCTAAAATTTGTTGGTACTTTCTCTCTCTAAAATTTTAACATACTTTATCTCTCTAAAAGTTAAAATTTGAGATAGTTTCTCTCTCTAAAATTTTGAGATAGTTCATCTCTCCAGAAAATTTCGTACTTTCTTTCTTTAAAATTTTAACATACTTTCTCTCTCTAAAAGTTAAAATTTGAGATAAGAGTTTTTTTCTCTAAAAATTTTGAAATGGTTTCTCTTTAAAAATTTTAGGTACTTTCTCTATCTAAATTTTTCATACCTACCAAAAAAACAAGTTTTGGTGTAGAAATAAAATCATGGAAAAGTAGGTCTTATTTCCATGTTTTTGATTTTCCTAATTTTAGGTATCCTAGTCATCAAACAATCCAAACGATGGATTTTGACAATATTCGATATATTAGAAATCCGCGCCTTAAAATCCATGTACCTAAACAGGCCCTTAGATTAACAACAGCACAACTCACAAATTGAATAACTTAAGTGTTATAGACTTTGAGTTTGATGAATGAAATATTCTCGACTTTTAGATTTCAAATCTATAACCGTGACCTCCTTATACAAAAATAAGTAGTATTTTTGTATAACCAGAGTTATTGTATACATTTCCATATCAAATACATGCCAGTGTTCACATAATCGAATCGGAACGGTTAACCAGATATGGGCCTAAAAGCGGTTTAACCGGCCTAACCGATAAACCGGCCGATTCAACCCCTCTAACCGGGCAAGTCCCAAGCGGTCAAAAAAGTGTTGAAAAAAATAAAAAAATACAAAAATAAAATCTACTAAAATATGAAAAACATATAAAGAATGATTACAACAAAACACATTCAAATGAAGTTCAGAATTAATGAATAAAATAGATTTTAACCCATTTTATATTTTCCAATGGCTAGTTTAAAAATTTTCTAAAAAATATGAGAAAATATAAAAGTCAGTATTAATGACCAAAGTAAATTTTAATCTTTTCCATAATGTAAAGAATATCTAAAAATGTATTACAAATCAGATTACTTATTTTTAAAAAATGTATATATATATATATTTTTTATTTTTTTTTTAAATACCGCTTCATCGCGCTAATCGTCCAAAACCAGAACTAGACACTGACTGGTTTTGATCTAACCAGGCGGTTAGCAGTTAGATCGGGCGATTTTGCAAACAATGATGCATGCTGATATACGTGGGAGTGATTGGTTGTATATAGATATAATAAAACAATCTTCAAAAATCATGTTAGTACTATTTGTTAGCCACCAATTTTTAAACATAAACTCTTCTCATTCCAATGAAGTACAAAAAAAGAAAAATTGAGAACACATCTAGAAAGTGTTTTTTTTAGCCTAATTAGCATAGGACGTCAATTTTGGTAAGATGCTTAGATCGATTGTTTAGAAGGATTTTTTTGTTTTCTAGATTTTTACATAGTTTTATTATCAATAGATGGACAATGTTAAAAAGGAAAAAAAACTGATTTTGAGTTCATAAAGGCCTACATCTTGAAATTCACTAAATAAATGATTTGGATTTATTGTTGGAGGACTCATTTTGACAATATCTAGAGTGCAAATTGAATTTTGTTTTTTTTAGGATTCTTTATTAGAACAAAAAAAATAGTGTATGTAATTTTTGGGTCATACAAATGGGAAATGTTTATATGCTTCCCTTACAACATAGAAGATCTATGCTTCCCCTACCATCCAGCCGTCTAATTTTGATCAAGAGGGTTTGATCTTTAGATTTGACGCCTCAGAGTATTTTCTTTTTAATATTTTTATACAAATTGTATGAATATGAAATTTGGTATGTATCATCTTGTCATTGGGGCGCACTAACAAAAAATATTAAAAATAATTTTTTGATAAAATATAATAACCAAAATACCCCTTAAAACTTTCAAGGTTATTTTAGTCATTTTATTTTAATGAGAATATTTTTTTGTATTTTTAGAAGTGCAAGTTTAATAGAGGATTAGATATCCAAAATTTGGTATCAAAATATTTTATAGAAAAAATTTAAAATAAAATATTGTTGAGACATGGCATTGTGATCGTAGCCTTCCATTCATAATGGACGGTTGGATAAAGGAAAATATATTTTTATGTTGCAGGGGAAGTATAGAAAGCTTGTCCTATACAAATACCATAAGGAAAATTGTTTTATGCGTGTTGGATTGCATGACTAAATATGTGGTCTAAATAGTGTAAAGCATCCATCTTAAAGATGGATGCAAGTAGGTGCTCCATCTAAAAACAATGGACATTAATGGTCCATATGTTTTTTACTAGAATTATTACTAATATGTTTTAAAAATTTGCTTATTGTTTCGTATTCATGATATGTATGTTAGAGATTATATATCTTTAAAAATTAAGTTAAAAATTCCATCTCAAAAATAGATTTATTAATAAGCCCCTATTTCTACATTTGCAGGCTTGACCGCATGGAAACCAGGTCCACACCACAAATATAATTTTTTAAAAGTATGGTTTCATTTCATTATGGTATTATATTTGTTCCACTGCATCCACCTTTCATATTTATAATTTCTTGTTGAACGCGATATTTATGCGGCCAAGCCTACATATGTAGAAACGGGGGCCTCTTAATAAATGTATTTTTGTGACGGATTAAGTCTTTTTTTAAAGACTAAATATTTGGACTGTTAGTGTTTTTTTGTTTTTAGATGGGACACCCATTTATATTTATATTTCAGATGGATGCTTTACACTTTCTGAACCGCATATATAGAAATGCGGTCCAGGGTGCATGAAACAACTTACCCAAATCTCGAAGCGTCCTGGATATACGTCACTTATGACGCAGTATACAGCCACACTCTCCCTTAGCTCCGATAGCGATTAGTTTTGACTTTTGACAAAGTGCAGAGAGCCCACCGGGCTTTGTATTTACGTTGAGCACAAATGGCGTTACAAGTGGCGTTGATTGAGCATTTCATAGACAAAGAGCAAAGAACCTGCCGGCCTTTGGAATTAGTTGAGCACAAGTGGCAGTGATCGGACATTTCATTATCATATATATGGCCATGGGTTGTGGTGAAAGTGAGGGTGTGTGGCTAAAGCTATCCGCAGGAAGGGAAATGGATGAAGCAGAGAAGAGCAGCAGAAGAAGAAGAGAAAGATGGTCTCTTCATGGGATGTCTGCTTTGGTCACTGGAGGCACCAAGGGAATTGGGTCTCTCCCCCTCTCTCTCCATGGTTTTCAAGTTTCAAACTGCAGTTAGTTTAGTTATCTATTGATGTGTTCCTAGATTCTCTCTAAGTTTCATGTTGTACCTTATCTTCCCATAGATGTTGCAGTTTGTTTTTCATTTTTCATCCATTAAGAAGTTCTTAGTTTCTCTCTTAACCAGAGAGAGTGAATCATCTCTTCTTTTTTTTCTCTTAGTTTCAATGAAGAAACTTGCTCACAACTTTTTAGGTACCCCACTTTATGTGACTATCTGATTTTTGTTTTTATTCGTTCCCCATCAGATATAACTATCACTGACAATGGGGGTGAACTTTGAGTGAAGTTCTTCTTTTAAATTTTTTGAGTTAAGCTATATGTGGCTTTTAGATTACTGAATCTTCTTGTTCATTCTTATGCATGTCAGTTAACCTGTAGTTGGTTTATTCTTTCTGGTCCTGGTCTTCTGAGGTAGTTATCAAATAATACAAAGTTTAAACTTCTGATCATTCTTAGTACAATTATTGGGAACCAAATATTGCAAACTGAGACAATCATTAGACCGCTAAATACTGTTTAAACTTTTCCTTTTGGTGGGATTTCAAATTGTTTCAGCAACTGGTTTGGGGTGTTGTAATTTGCTGAATATTCATTGAGGCTGGTTAGTGGGCTTTCCTTTCTTATTTAAAATTCGAGAAGTTCAGTCCATTGGGAGAGTGGCTTTCGCAGAAAATGAATAGTTTAAATTTCTAGTTTTACTTACTTTAGCATAGAATCGTCTTTTCAGCTGGAGTTTTATTTTCTAGGATCTAGTTTGTTGATTGGGAAATTGTTGGAAGATATGCATATACTAGTCACTGTCGGAACTCTTTGTTTTGCTATGTCTCTGTGTCCTAGCATATGTTACTGATATGGATGGTTTTCCATGGAATATGATAGGCTTCTGGGGAGTGGTTAATCGAGCACAAACTGGTGTTTCCAAATTGGTTAATTGGGATTATGTAATCTTTTGGCAGAGCAACTAATTGACATTAACCTGTGCAGCCATTGTGTCTAATCCTTTTCCTATCAGAAATTGGAGGAACAGTTAAAGGAGCATGAAGCCGTCTTGCTTATTTAGCTGTTTGTTGCTTGGATCCCGTTGGGATACAGGGGATCAGTTAAATTTATAAACTAGCAATTTGATTTCATCGTAAAACTATCTGGGCCAAAAAATGAGGCGTCATCGTCTTCACAATCGAGTTCCAACAAAAAGTGGTTATGTGCTTGATAACTTATACATCTCTTATTCAAAGTTATTTGATTTCCGTTGTCGTAAATGTGGCTCCTGTCATTTGTTATATACTATTTTTCTTTTGCCGAGCTAGTTATACTTCTTCCCTCATGCTATCGTACCCTAAACAGTCGCAGAATGGGTCCAAAATTCTGTGTGGAAAAAATGTTAAAAGTACCTGGAAAACACAGTCCAGCCTCTCTAATTACATGGGAGATATCTAGTTTGATTCATCTTACCTGTACAACTTTTTTTCTTGTCAGATATTTATCTTCAGTATGCAAGTATAAATGTATAGAACTGTTGGGAAATTAGACTCTTGCATTGTGGAAACCCTTTTGTTTATTGATACTAAAGGAAACAAAGCCTTTGACATGGTTAAACATATCTTTCAGTGAAAGTCATGGAATTCAAAGAGCTCATGAATAATGGTCTAATGGGGATGAGTGGGTTCTTTTGAGAGGGTGAAAACCTAATATAAAAGACCATTATTTGTTTACGATACGAAACAGTTAAGAAAATGCCTAGGCACGATCATTGGGAATTGCCCTGTACAACCTTTTTCTGTTATATCTGATTCTATTTTGCTACTTGTACCACTGTTTACTTGTTCTTAAGTTGGCCACCCCCAGTTGGAAACTTTTATGTATAAATCCAATAGTGCCATGTGCATGACACGTACTTCTTAATACTAAATATACTTTATAGTTCATTTGAATTTCGAGCTTTGATTACTTCAGAGTTTCTCTAAAATGCCTATAATCTTTCTGTAGATATGCTATTGTAGAAGAATTAGCTGGGCTAGGAGCATCAATATATACTTGTGCTCGCACTGAAGTCGATCTTAACAAGTGCTTAAATGAGTGGAAAGGGCAGGGATTCAGTGTTCATGGTTCAGTTTGTGATTTGTCATCCCGTCCCCATCGGGAGAATTTGATTGAAGCTGTGTCTGCACATTTTAATGGGAAGCTGAATATCCTTGTAAGCTTCATATTATCTATTCCTTTGAAGCGTGCTTTGTAATTGAGTTCGATGTTCATTTCTCCTAAAGCAGTAAGTCAAACTGTTGCTTTAATAATATTGAATAATCTTGAAAATGGGTAAATTCCATATAATCATACCTTGATCTATCTTACTGCAAAGGAGAGAGAACTTCTTATTCATCTTTAATGCCTTCAGGTTGATGTGAAGGCCGTATATTTCTTATTTCATATTCTAAAGTCGAAATGTGTATATGTTTTAATGGTTGACAAATTATTAGATGATTATGTTAACAAAAGTACATGTGTAAAAATGCCAAGGACACTGCTTAGTTTTCTACTTGGAACCTTGACTCCATAATTATGGCATTAAAAAGGAAGCAGGTACTGTTGATTCATAGATTTCAGTTTGTTGATTTTGTGAACTCTTGTTGATCGCCACCATCCATCATTAGGAACTGGTGGTGGATGTCCTGCAGTAACAATATTTACTACTACTGCCTGGTTTACATTCCCTTCTATTAATGACTTTGGCATTGAAGTAATGTATGTAAGCACCACGAATGGCTCTGTACCGGAACTTGGGTACAATGAGAAATGAGCAAGGGTTAGCTAGGGCGTTAGGAATAGGATTCATGTAACCGACTCCAATTGGTTAAGAAAAGGCACTGACGATGATGATGTAAGCACCAAATATGGCTTGTTTTTCAAATTGATTATGTGGTAGCATTGTGTTTTAGTACATATAGACAAAAGTTGTTTGAAAGGCTTAAACATTTTCTCCTATCTAGTGCTCCTTTCACAAAATTCGGAGCACCTGAGAAATAAATGCTCCAAATATGGGCTCTCTCTTGCATCCTTGAAATAAATGTATTTACTATTTCTTTTTCACCTCCCAAGTCTCGTTTCGGAATGATCATGGGAGACCAATGATTCCAAAAATTAAAAAGGGATGTTATTTGTCTGCCCCAATGCAGAGCAACTATTAGCTTGTGGTAAACTACGCATTTACTTTGATCCCTTTTAAGACCTTTTGGCCCTTTTACATCCTCCACTTGTTCTATTCTTTTCATGCTCAGTTCCCTTTTGTTACTTTGTTATTTAAATTTGATTTTACGTTTTCCAGTTAATCTGTTATTTTGTTCTGTAAGCAACAAACATGGTAGTATCTTTCAGGAATAGCACATATTGCCTTCTCATTTCAACATTTTTGGAACTAATCACGACTTCCTGGCATCAAACTCAGCTTAGTTGTAATGGGTAGTCAATCGCTACTTTGGGCTATGATAGTCTCTGTGTGTTTCTTTATTACCTCAAATAGTTTGGTTGATCTGTTCGATTTGCTTGCTTTAGGTGAATAATGTTGGTACAAACATTCCCAAACAAACAGTTGACTATACAGCTGAGGACTTCTCATTTTTAGTGTCAACCAACTTAGAATCTGCTTTCCACATGTGCCAACTCTCACATCCCCTTCTCAAAGCATCAGGAGCAGGGAGCATTGTCTTCATCTCTTCTGTTGCTGGGGTGGTTGCTCTCCAAGTTGGTAGCATATATGGAGCTACTAAAGGTAACTAAAACTATAACCTTGATACTTCCTCTCACCAATAATAAGAAAAGAGAAACTCTGGTACTCTCTCCCATATCAAATGTCTAAATCTTTATTCAGCAATCATATCTTTTTTATATGGAATTTGTCCTCTTGACTAAGGCATCATCATTTGTTCTCTCATAGGTGCAATAAATCAATTAACAAAGAACCTCGCTTGCGAGTGGGCAAAGGACAATATTCGGACCAACAGTGTGACACCATGGTTTATAAGAACCCCACTTGCTGAACTAGTAAGCCCTTATTGGTAACTAGTGGTCTAGTCTAGTGGTATGGGAGTGGTAGTGATATCTAAAGCTGTTCATGATTTTATTGTCTTCTTGTTTGCACAGATTTTAGGAAACGAGGAGCACTACAAACAGATAGTTGCTCGAACCCCGTTGAAACGTGTAGGTGAGCCAGAGGAAGTTTCATCACTAGTTGCATACCTTTGCTTGCCGGCTGCGTCGTATATCACCGGCCAAGTTATTTCTGTTGATGGCGGAGTTAGCGTCAATGGCTGGTATCCATGAGATAGGGAATTTGAGGTCATGTACTTAATCTCTCTCTTGTGAAAAAGCACAGTCTCTCTCCGTCGTAGCTCCTTTATAATAAGTGTCCTCTGCAGTGAATGACGTCTTCTGTGAAATACTGCACGATGGATAAGAGGCAATAAAAACTTGGGTTTGATGGATTTTTGGGGCATTCATGCATTTGTAGAATTTTGTTACTTAAGGGTGCGTATATGTTGTTGAAATTCTTGTTGTTATATAAGGTTATGAGGGGAATCGAAGATGTTCTACTGATATTTTTTTTAAAAAAAAGATATCCTTTTAAGTGGGACTTTTGCTCTAGAAAACATATATTATGCTTTAATAAGAATATGTTATACCTGTGATTCACATGGATATGCTATATCTGTAATAGACATATAGAGAAGTCTTGCTAGGAAATCATTACGAGCACAAACGCCATAGGACAATTTAAATGAGGTTTTAGCTCTGGTGGTTGGAGATGTGTATTCTTTTACCTAATGGAAAGTAGGTAATGGAAAGTAGCCTTTTGAGTAGTTTGAATATTCAAAGTTTTTATGCCTTTTGAGTAGTTTGAAAAATAGGGTAGTTTGAGTAGTTTGAAAGTAGTAATGGAAAGTAGCGCACTACATTACGAGCACAAACACCATTGCATGGAAACGTTGTTTTTTATACCTTTGAGTAGTTTGTAAAGTGAGCTATTTTCCATTACATGGTGTTTGTGCTCGTAATATAGCCTACTACAACTAAGCTATTTTTTAATGGAAAGTAGCCCACTACATGTAATGGCTACAACTAAGCGCGTATGTTATACCTTTTGATTAGTTTGAATATTCAAATTTTTTGTATGATTTCAAATCTAAGAAAGATTGATTTCAATCAATATTATTTTAAGAAGATTAAAAAAAAAAAAACTATGATTGTTAATATTATACATATTATAATATATGGTGGGATTAGGTTTGGAAATCTGGAGGATAAGATTCTAACATATTTTCTTTAATCATGAATGTTGATCTAAAGAATAGACATCTCTCACTCTACAAGTTTCTTATGATCAATTTTCTATATTCAATCTGTATATGAATGACTAACCTTAAAAAAATATTGGCCTATGAAAAATCTATAAATAAAGATATTTTCTCCTATAATTCTCTACACCTCCAATCTCTTCTCTCGACTCCTCTCCAGAAGGGTGGCACACCACTTAGGGTTTCTCTCTCTCCTCTGTCATCACAAGATCTTTCTAAAAGGTTAGCAGTAGAAAGGAAAAAATATTGGCCTATGAAAAATCTATAAATAAAGATATTTTCTCCTATAATTCTCTACACCTCCAATCTCTTCTCTCGACTCCTCTCCAGAAGGGTGGCACACCACTTAGGGTTTCTCTCTCTCCTCTGTCATCACAAGATCTTTCTAAAAGGTTAGCAGTAGAAAGGAAAAAATATTGGCCTATGAAAAATCTATAAATAAAGATATTTTCTCCTATAATTCTCTACACCTCCAATCTCTTCTCTCGACTCCTCTCCAGAAGGGTGGCACACCACTTAGGGTTTCTCTCTCTCCTCTGTCATCACAAGATCTTTCTAAAAGGTTAGCAGTAGAAAGGGGGACCACACCCCGTTTACCCAATTCATATTGTAAGGGTTGAGCCTTAAGTTCTCCCCTATTTAGTAGATGTGAGAAAGACCAAAGGCGGACCACACCCTGTTTACCCAATTCATATTGTAAGGGTTGAGCCTTAAGTTCTCCCCTATTTAGTAGATGTGAGAAAGACCAAAGGCGGACCACACCCTGTTTACCCAATTCATATTGTTAGGGTTGAGCCTTACGTTCTCCCCTATTTACTAGATGTGAGAAAGACCACTAATCCCGTGTATCATTAATCCCGTGTACCATTAGAAGAAGTATAAGTGTAATGGAAAGTAGCTCACTACATGGGGCATGCCTCCCATGGGTCTCCAAAATGGGCCCCATCCACAACCCATGTGGTCCCAACGTAGGCCTCCTATGCCCCCATGTAAGAAGAATTTATAAAATTATAATTTTGGAAATAAATTTTAATTTCTCTTGAATATTTAAATATTGAAAAATGAATATCTGGATTGCGGTAGCATCCTTTCGCGTTCATCCTTCGTCTATCTATTGGGTTCCTTAGTCTAAGATAGCAAGTTTGCCTTTCGATCTAAGGAAAGAGATGTCTCAGACGGCATCCCTAGTTCCTGAAAAAAAAAAAATGACTTTCGCCTTATAAATCCAATTTATAAAAATAAAATATTCAAATATTCACAAAAATTCTAATAATCAATCTAAAAATCATATATAATCAAAAGGGAAAGTATAGAATGAGACCATTTATCTTTGGTTCAAGGTGGTCACATTAATCTTGACCATTGGATGTAAAATTGGGTGGCAGCAATTATTCCATTGACCAAGCTCAAACTTCCAAAGAAATTTTCTTGAACTTTGTGACACATCCAAGCTATCAAATTTCACATCAGATGGTTATAAGTAATTGTGACCACCTTATATCAAAGGTAAATGGTTTCATTGTATACAATCTTTAATCAAAATAATTAAAACTAAATAATGTAATAGGCATCGGATCTGTATAAATCTCGGAATTATAAAATTGTAGAAGTACTATATCTTCTATTGTTGACTATAATCTACATTTGTTTTCTCAAACTGACCCAACAGTGCCCGTAACTCACAGACCATTGTAGTTGTTCATGATTGGGCTACCAAAGTCAGCCAATACGCAATTGTAGCTGTTCATGATTGGCTACCAAAGTCAGTCAATAGGCAAATAAACACAATTTTAGTATATTGATGACAAGTTCTCGCCTAAAAACAAATCAAGATCATCAAAACATGATGCAACCACAATTCTATGTTGCATAAGAATAAACTCTCGCATATGTACACGCTTCACCTTGAAAGGTGACTCGTTTTTCTCGATACGGTTGTCATATATACATGCCATGAGATGGTTAAGTGACGAGGGTTTTGTGGGTCATCCCTTGGCAAGGTCGGAGTTGCCCAAATGAATTGGAACAAGAAAATCAAAATTAATGCTAGTCATCAAATGTCAAATCAAATAGCTTAAAGTATGTCACATAGTTCAAAACAATTGATCTCTATTAATATGACAAAAAAAAAAAAAAAGATTTTGAGTCCCATAAATAGTGCATCTTTAAACACATTATCTAGACCATCCATTTTTAAGATTTTCATATGTTTATAAATCTACTTGATTTTAACCATTTTTAGAGTTTGAAATTTTATAATTAGATATGAAAATAGATTTTAAGATAGTCCTAAGAATGTTTTACACCAAAATTAAAATTTGAAGGTGCACCTTAATTGGATTGTTTAAGATTGCAACCTTATAGAAACCACACCCTTACAAATTGGCTAGAGTTTAGAGAGAGAATTCTAGAGTTGAGAGAGAGAGATAGAGGGGCCTCTAATGAAACTAGTAAGAAACCGGAATACTATTTTATAGGTTTTGGGGCAGTACGAACACAAGGGGGGATTTTCTCATATCATGCTATGCATATTTTTGTTTCGCAACCATGTTGGGTATAAATTTCAATCCCAATTTCTCACATAAAGACGTATTTATAAATGGGAAAGCTTTCTATGTGACTCCACCGCCTTTATAAATGGGAATGGGAATGGGAAAGCTTTCTATGTGACTCCACCCATCTATATAATACATATGACCCCTAGGATTAGCTGTAAGATTTGAATAGATGGCTGAGATGGTTTGAGTCACAATGTAGCTCTTAACCGTCAGATATTGATTGAACGGCTCATAGCCTTTTATTTTATTTTTCTTCTACAAAAAATTTTGAAGCAAAATATTTGGACATGCATAGATTTGATAGGGCCCACATGATAAAAATACTAATAAAATATTTCTTGTGATGCACTATTACGAGGATACCCATGAAAATTGCAAAGGTATTTTGATCATTTATTTTTATAGAAAATAATTTTTTAAATTTTTTCCACGTTCTTCCTAAATTTATGGTGGAATACCCAAAATTCATCCAAAAATGTTTTTTTAGAAAGAAATGGAAAATAATAGTGTTTGGCACCCAAAATTTCATCCAAAAATGTTTTTTTAGAAAGAAATGGAAAATAATAGTGTTTGGCATGACATTTTGATATTATCAATTGAAGTGGGTCACATATAACTCATATATTATTCGGTCACGTAGAAACATTTCCCTTTATTAAATCATGAAGCAAATATGGTTTGAAATATGATTTGAAGATTGAAACAAGAGTCTAGAACCGATCTAGTACGAGAAAAAAAGGGGTGGGAATTATCCGTTCTAAACAACTAAATGGGCAACAAAAATTCCCAATTTCATAATCGCAAGTATTTTAGGAACAAAAGTTTCACTCATAAAAAAGGGATAAACAAGCGGGGTATTTTTCGTTTCAGATAAATATAGGAGATATTAGCGCCATTACCGCTAAAGCAATATTTTTGTAGTCCAGTTCATATAAGGAAAAGCAAGGTTTAAAAAAAGTTCGATTTGGATCGGAACTTGCCGATCTGAATTGAAAATTGTTGTGGGGAATCGGTTATTGTAAACATCTATTTTAATATTTATTTTATTGCATTTAAGGTGTTTGATACTTGTAAATATATTGTCTGAAATATATTACTAGCATAATACATTACTACGTAATACATTATCTACAAATGGATTGTTACTGTTTAGGTAGTGTTTAGATGCAACTTGAGAAATACATTGCTATTGTTTGGCTATAGCGGTCAGAAATATGGGAAATGCATTACCAACATTTTACTAGCACTTGTTTATAAACGATCATTTCTTTCTTTTTTGTCACAAAATTTCACTAAAATGCGAAATTAAAGTCATCATCCCACCATTTCAAAAAGAGTTTTTAATAATAACATCATCACTATTCCAAAAAGATTTTTTAATAATAACTTGTACCATTCTAAAGTCATCATTGCATCATTTTCTACTTATTTTGCATGCTTTCTGCACTTACATGGAATTACATGTCTTTTAACATGATTAGACTTTGGTTTCAACATGATAAGTCATTGGAATAATATGATTGGAATAGCATGTTGTTATTGTTATAAGCCTTCTTTTTATTTATTTATTATAGAAGTCTCTCAAATATCTCTCTATATAATTCAAATAAACAATAAATTTATGGTACCAAATTCAAAAATTTTATGATAGAAGTTAAAAAATGGGAAGAAGTTTGATTTGTAAACTAGAAGGTTTGGTAATTATAGTAGAAAATTTTGAGACATTGGAAGAGACTAAAGAGGTATCTTATTTCAATCGAGTTTTTACTAATCTCTTGTGAGGATTATGTTATGTGAAATTTTTTATTATGATTGTGTTGTGTAATTTCTTATTGATTACCCAGTATTGTTTTTATTATTATTTTTATATGAGAGACAAATTGAGGATAAAGGGATGTTGAAATGGATATGACCTACAAATGCATGTGTAATATTTATAAATGGCATATGCGCAGAATGTACAAACATATAATGGAGTTGAGCGAAAAATTAGAAATGGATGTGCATAGTGAAATTAAAAGAAAAAATAGAAATGGATGTGCGCAACACAGTGATAAGAGAAATATAGGATGTGCATAGGAAAAAGGGAGATAGGATGTACATAGGAAAAAGGGAGATTGGCTAGAGATAGAGGATTATAGGATATGTATAGGTGAGAGGGAGATGGGCTGGAGATAGAGGATGATAGGAGAAAGGGAGATTAGAGACGAATAGAGGATTATAGGATGTGTATAGGTGAGAGGGAGATGGGCTGGAGATAGAGGATGATAGGAGAAAGGGAGATTAGAGAGGATTATAGGATGTGCATAGGAGAAAAGGAGATAAGATGTACATAGGAGAAAGGGAGAAGCTAGAGATAGAGGATTATAGGATGTGTATAGGTGAAAGGGAGATTGGCCGGAGATAGTGGATTTTTTTGACGTGCGCAGTCAGTTGAGAGAAAAAATAGGAATAGATGTGGGTAAGACGGTTAATGATAAAATGTGCATAGGAGTAAGGGCGATTGATTCGAAATGGAAGATTTTTTTTGCCAGAGACGGGCGTAGTTAGATTATCAATGAATACATAGGAGCGCCAATGATAGGATGTATATAGAAAAAAGGGCGATTGGCTAAAGACAAAGGATTTTTAAGAGACGAAATTAGATTACCTTAACCGTTACACGCTAACTAGGGTAATAATAGATTTAGATTACTCTACGCGCGTAATGGATTTTACTGTCATTGCGTGTAATAGATTTTACGTATTTTGGAAAAATCTTATGTACTCTATTATATTTTTTTACTATTCTTATATTTCTATTTTTTTTAAGGTTCTTATATTGATTTTTTTTAAAGTTCTCATATTTTCTTGTAATATGTTTCCCAGTAATAGATTTTCAAGTACCAAATCCAATGTACTACACATTTTTCAGTCTTTAGAATTATAGTGTGCTTTCTCATGACAAACTTTAGTCTAAATTCACAAAGCGAAATCCACATAGAATAATAAAATAAATAAAGGGAAATGTTTCTATGTAATTCATCTGCATACAAGTTATATGTGACCCCATTTATTAGTCTTTCGATTCAACGGCTATGATTGTTTATACCACAATGTCACGTCAAACATTGTTTTATTTTTCATTTTTTTCTACAAAATATTTTTGGATGAAATTTTGGGTTCCCATCATAAAATTAATAAAACGAAAAACAAATATTTTCTATAAAAATAAATAACCAAAATACCCAGGGGTATTCTGGTAATTTTTATAGTTTAAAATATTTTATTATTATTTTTATCATGTCCGCCCTTGTCAGATATATGCATGCTCCAAATTTTGCTTCAAAATTATTTGTATAATAAAAATAAAAAATAAATAACTATAAGCCATCTGATCAAGTTCTGACAGTTACGAACTAGCTTGTGAACTCAAGCCATCTAATCAGATCTGACTATTGAGACAAGGGTTACATATACTATATATGTGGGTGGGTTCACATAGAAAGCCAAATCCACATAAATGCATAAAGTTTGTGCAATGCAAAATGATCAAAATATCTCCCCTTATTCCTAGATTAACGCAAAACTCTTATAAGAGCTACTACCAACAAGCCATCAATCCAAATTATTACCTCAACCCATTAATGTTTTCACACAGGGCCTTAAAACTTAGAGCCCTAAAATTTTAAGAGACAGAGATGTGATCTGGATCAAATTTCCTTGTCATGGATACCAGCCATTGACAGTCATTCCACCGTCAACACAGATTACTTGACCTGTGATATACGATGCCGCTGGCATGCAAAGGAATGCAACCAAAGATGAAACTTCCTCTGGGTCCCCTACACGTCGCATAGGGGTTCGGGCGACTATCCCTGCTAACCACTCCTTATTTTCTAAAACCTGTGAAAGAAATAAGATAAAAGAACCATGAATAGTTGCAGTGGCCATGACTACTAGTAAATAAGATAAAAGAACCATGAATATTTCAGTTGCCATGACTACTACCAGTGCTATTACTATTAACAACCACGAAATGTTGAAAGGGCTCTCACATCTTTCACAAACGGTGTCTTTATAAACCAAGGTGCCACACTGTTGGTTCGAATTTTGTCATTCGCCCACTCACAAGCCAGATTTTTTGTAATTTGGTTCATTGCAGCTGTTAAAAAGAAATTCCAAACAGAAAACATAGGTGATAAATTAGGATTTTAAAAACTCAAGTTTTTGTATGCAATATGGAAGACTAAGTGTCAAAAATGTAAGTTAAAGGTAAAGCTTATCCAATGGACTTGGTAAAAGGTAGTCCAAGCTAATCCATGACCCATTCCCACTGGGGCACTGATAAATGGTGGGAGACTAATTGTGAAAGAGTGAATGCTCCTATGGGCTCCAACACAGTTAATCACCAATCATCCATGGAGAGGATCAGAGAGTGGATGTGGGCTGGGACTACCATATACCATACATAGAACTACGGTGCACATTCCATTTAAAATTACCTTTAGTAGCACCATATAAGCTACAATGTGTGCCAACCACCCCAGTAACAGAGGAGTTGAATACAATGCTTCCTGCTCCTGATGCTTTCAGAAGAGGATGTGAGAGTTGGCACATATGGTAAGCAGATTCAAAATTGGTCATCATCATAAAGGAGAAGTCTTCAGCCGTAAACTCCACAGTAGATTTTCCTATGGCTGTGCCAACATTATTCACCTAAAGCCCGGAAAACGCAAAGATTCACCGACTCTTTGCAGTAGTAAGTCAACAACATAAACTTAATAATCCCAAGCATATTTTTCAAAACAAATTTTCCTTTGATTATTGATTAGGATTGGCACCAAAAGCGCAATTACCATGCTGAATTTGATCCTAAAAATATGGAATTTACTTGTCAATGGAAAAGAAACGAAAATCAAAGAGCCTAATATTCACCACAAAGAAAATGGGAAATGCAGAAATGAGAAGTCTCAAACAGAAAGAAGGAAAAGAGAAATAAAGTCATCAAGATATTTCAAACATAAAGTAATAGTATAGACTGACAAGCTATGTGTTGCTCGGCTGTTGTTCAAAGAAATTTGATGTTGTTTGGTCATTTTCAAAAAGCATGAGTTATTATGATTGCTCCACATAGAGATTTGAGAGAGAAGTTAAGATGGTGTGAATTAGACAGAGTTCAGCATTTGGATTTTGGAGTACATAAAATTGGGTTGCTCTGATTTTTCTTGAGAAGGAAATCATAGGGAGAAACAAGATATCAATAAAAGAAGGCTAGAGAGTAGATGAAAAAAGAATTTCAAATAATTTTGGCCCTAAATGCCATGAATATATAAACACAACATTAAGCCCACTGATCAAAGAAAAGCCCAATGATAACCCTAGAAATTAGAAAAGCCTTCAATCATTAGTGTCTTGACAGAAAGATACTCAAAAGAGTTAATAAAAGGGAAAGTATACCATTGACCGGCGGCTTATGGTATATGGTACACCATATGAACATGATTGTGTCTATAATTGTAGTTCAAGAAATCACAATTTAGCGAACACCTACTCTTTATCGCAACTTAATCATGGAGCCAGGCTCCAAAGTGAATACTGTCTTATGCATTTTTATACTTGCATTTTGATAACTTATTAATTCATACATTCATCCAACTTTAACATAAAAGAACATATCAGATTTGGAATGGGAAATAACAAAGATGGAACTTTTACAATACTATGAAAACAATCATGAAAAATAAATAAAATGCCCATACAGTTCCTATCCAATTTCAGAAATGTTAAAAATTTCTGAAGTGAAAAATTCGCATAGAACAGCAGAAGAAGCAATATCAAACTCAGTTATAAAATGTGTATCATAGGGAGCAAATGTATGAAACTTACGAGGATGTTGAGTTTTCCTTTAAAATGTGAAGACACTGCTTCGATCAATTTGTGCCGATCTGGGCGTGATGATAAATCACAAACTGAACCATGAACATCCAACCCCATACCCTTCCACTGGTACAAGCATTTGTTAAGATCATCTTCATTGCGAGCACAAGTATATACCGATGCTCCAAGTCCGGCCAATTCCTCTATGATAGCATGTCTGCAAAAAGTTTGAAGTAGGCAAATTACAGTAACGCGTAGGTCAACAACACTTGAATCTTGCATCAATATCAGATTTGTCAATATAATAAGTTTCAACCATCCTTTCAATTTAAGAACAAGAAAATAATAATCAGTGTTTTGATACAGATTCGTGTATCACGAAAGGAAGTTAGAGATAAATGATTTCATGAAGAAGCGAAGCCCAAGTATTTCCTTGAAGGCTTTACATCGTCGATACATGTACAATTAGTTAGCCCTGAATTTCTTAAGATAACTCCCAACCTTCTCTTAACAGTTGAATCTTAAAACAAGATTCAAGGTAAGTGAAGTGGGCTTTCTCAAGCAATCTTTCACTTAAAAGAATCCCCCCAAAAATCCACTCAACTCCATGCAAGGAAACAGCTAAGTTTCTAATCAATCTCCCCAAAAAGAACCAGCCAACCGGACAATATGGGTTCAAGCTCAATTAACTACTCCCCCCACATCACATAGCACTCAAAGAAAAGAACACCAAGTTTGGAAAAATGGGTTCATGCTTAATAATGTGCTCCCCCAAAATACTATAGGACTCCAAGAAAACAACCACCCAAATTGTCTAAGGTAGGGCCCCAAGCAAAGAACTACATTTAGGAAAATAGGCCTTTTCTTGAACATAGATTTTAGTTCAACTAGTTGCTCCCAAGAAGCCTATACAAACAGAGACTAGCATAACTAGCACCATTCCCAACTGTAAATGAGAAGAAAAATAGAGTCAGTGTAAAAGAAGGGTTGCTACACTGACTAGTGGATGGATAGTATTCTGATTCAACCAAATAACTGGGTAATAAACAATAAATATCATTTATTACTTCACTTGATTCTTGTTCTCAAACAAAAAAATAAGAAATTTAATGATGACAATCAAATAAAACAGGAAATGAAAGCACATTAACCAGCACTAGTTTAAAACAATACTACGACGCCATAAGCAGCATCCTACTATAACACACACTATTACCATTTGAACCCATCATCAAAGAGAAAAATTAAAAAGTTGAAGATGGTAACAATTGTGATAGTCATCAAATGAGTCAGGAGCTTAACGATCGAATTGTAGCAACAATGGCACCAAAATATGCGAAACGATATTAGTTAAGAACCAATCTGAAACATGAGGATCTGTGAGAGCAAACAAATGAGTAAGTGACTACAATTCCAATTCACAACAAATGAGATACTAAGAAATAAAATCAGATTGAGCTAGACGAGATTAGTTCCCTACAAACCCCTCTAAAAAGCCGAAAAAAAGAAAGTTCATCTTCATTCATCATCGTTTAAGCCTTATCCCAATTATTTGCGGTGGGCAATATTTAACTATATTAGTCGTGTTCCACCCCTCTAGGTGCAAGAAACAAGACAATTTGGCAAAGTTTAACGCGCCGCTTACCTTACAACAACCCACCTCTATACCGGAGCTTGCTGCTCACTTAACACAACCCACCCCTTTTACTTTACCCGAACTTGAGACGGGTTAAGAGAGGATTTAAGATCCTCACCATTAGACCGTTAAAATAATAAAAAATAAAAAATAAAAATAAAAACATCTTTCCATCTAATCATTTTGTGGTCATAATTTTACGGGAAGAAAAGAGAGAGAGCACAAGCATGCCTCAACACACAAAGGAAGAAGAGAGAGACCCAATGCCTTTGGTGCCACCAGTAACAAGAGCAGTCATGGCATGCAGAGACCATCTGTCCCCTCCTCTTCTTCCCCTGCTGCTCTCCTCGCTTTCTTCACCCATTTCTTCTGTATAGAACGAGCCTTTTGGGCTATTTTGTTTTCACAATCTTGTGTGGTCAAAAGAACCACATGATGGACCGCACTCATTTTCTTACTTTTGTCCTCTGCGTAATGTGGGTCTCTTGACATTTTGCTTAATGTGGGTCTCTTGACATTTTCCAGCACACTCATTTTCTGAGTCCTCATGGACCACTTCTTTGGTCCTCTGCTTAATGTGGGTCTCTTGACATTTTGCCATAAGATGATCTGCCACTCCATAATATGATACAAAGGACTCTATAATATACTGCGACGGTTCCATTAGAGAGTCCGTTTACATTATCTCCGAACATATTCTTCGTCTTAGTTGTGGGGGTGCTTGTGATCTGTCATTATTTTAAAAAACGGATCATTGACTCGGATCATCTGGATCGAATTGGCAAATCCGCAATCAGGTTAGAGAATCGATCAAATAGGATGACTTATTATTGCAGCCTGAAGATAGCCTCTCTCTCCCTCCCTTTTCATAGTGTGTCAAGGCATGATTGGTTACTATTGTCACTACCAACCAGATGAATGAATCTTTTTTCTAGATTTAGGAATGCATCAAAGTCTTTTTCCATAAACCTCTTTTGACAATCAGGAGAGAGACGTAGAGATTTAATTTTTTTTAAAAAGAAAAAGGTAATTCAAGAAAAAAACTATAGGGTGATTATGCCCACCAAGTATGGAATGTCAAAATTAAATAATAATAATAATAATAATAATAATAAAAGAAAGAGAGAGAGAAACGGGTGGAAAAGTATAAAACAACTAGTTATCAAAAAAATTTAAAATAAAAAATATGCTGGTATAAGACCCACCACCTCTTAAAGAAAGTTAAACAACTGTTTATCAGAAATTTTTAAAATTAAAAAAATAATATTTGAAGACCGAAGACCCACCTCAAACAAAGAAACAATAAAACTTTTTTACATGTGAAGAAGAGGTAATAACCTCATTAATCTAGAATATGGGTATCAACTCATTACTTTGAAACCATGATCGCCCAAATTCTATTAAGCAATCGTACTCTTGCACTTGCAAAAGCGTGCTCATCGATTCAACCCCATAAAGCACAACTCTGGGAACGACGAATTGCAGAGATCAGCTCAGATTAGGTTTAACCACGCCATTCAGCCTAAATCGATTAAATTGTGGTCTAATTGAAGGCCCCTCAGTGTTTTAGAGAGAGAATAGTTTTAGAGATAGAAAGAGAGGGATGGTGCGAACGACAGTTTTTAAACTTGGCCTCGGCCTGTGGAGAAGGCGGAGTACCATGATCCGATTTTTTATATGGTATACACATTCTCTTTTGTAATCATATATGATGAAGTAATCTTTTTTTTGGCCCTTTTTAAAAAAATAAAAAATAAGCCTTGTTTAAACAACACGCTACTTAAGCATTTGTGAAAGGAATAAGTATCTTATTATATTGGGTGCGTTTTTTATAGACCCTGAGCTCTAAACAATCAAATTAGAGCCTACCTTCAAATAGTGTCGTGAAATGTGATTTCAATACTGAAAATATTTGTAATAGTCTTAAAATATATTTTTATATTTATTTATAAAGCTTTAACCTTCAAAATAGTATATAAAAATCTTGAAAATTTGACGGTCCAAAAATGCGTTACAAGATAAACTATTTCCAAAACTTGAAATCTATTTTTTCTCATGTCCATGCATTTTGATATCGAGATGATCAATTTGAAGATATTTGAGCATCAAAACAACCCTTTTTAGTAAAAAATTTGATATAGGCTCAAATTTGATTGTCTAAGCCTCGGCTCTATATAAACTTTTCCTTATTACATATCCCGTTTTCTTTTGTTATTTTCTCTTTTTTTAACATGACATGGGCCTGGCCAAGTTATTAGGACTCAGCCGAATAACTCGCCTCAGCCAAAGTCCTTGTACTTTGGTCAAGTCGATTTTTTGAACACCGGTACCAAGGTTAATAGGACAAGCTTAAGCATAAAACAAAAAATATTTGAAAATAAAATAAATAATATGTAAACATAAAACAGAAAGACATGGTTTCTATGCAGCCAGCCCGCATCTTGTAGAAATGCGGGCTTGGCAATAAATATTTTTAAAATATAATTTGATCCTAATTTTTAGAGAATATATAATCTTTAACAGGAAGATCATGAATGTGAAAATAAATAAATAAATAATTGAAAACTAGAAATAATAATTATATTAAGAAAACATTTGGACCGTTAGTTACAGTTGGTTTTAGATGGACCACCTATTTGCATCTATCTTAAAGATGGATGCTTTATACCTATAGACCGGATATTGTAGGAATACAATTCAGCCCGCATAAACAATTTTCTAAAAAAGAATAGCATGATGCATTTAAGTTTTTAAACTTAAAGAAACTCTATTTAAGCTTTAATGAATTCAAATCATTTTCAACATTTTACTTGAATCTTGCAATCGTCCATGTTTGTTTACTTTAGAGTTTGAAAACTTTAGGATGGATGGGTGGGTGGGTCTTCCACACCATATTTTTAAATTTTAAAATTTTCAAAAAAGAAGTACTTTAAAAATGGTGGTACTTTGAAAAAGGTCAAAAAAGTTTTAAAAAGATATAAAAGTCTGATAAACAACAAGAAAATTTTCAAATGAAAAAAGTTAACAAAAAAAAAAAGGTTGGCTGAACCGGGAACTGTAATTGTGTTATTGCGAGTCAGCTATCAACTACAGTGGAATCGCCGATTCTAGAGGTGAGACAGCCGGTTCTCAACATAATTCTGGGTGAACTTGTTTGTGTTGGACAATTTTCAATCTCGATCAGTGATTTCTAAAGCCTTGGGCTCAATTGTTTGTGTTATTTCTTCATTATATTCTACCCTTAAGGAGTAATACGATCTTTTGACTCAATTGCAACATGTATATATCCATTTTATTGTGTAAATGAATACAACAAGGTTGTAATTCGTTTGAATGGTGTTGGGCTCTCCTTTCTCTCTCATTCAAGTTCTTGTGTCTATCCTTCTCAACGGTTGAAGAGTGTGGTATAGGTGCACCTTTTCATTTCACAAGATATTTCTCACACATTCAACTTCTAGGCTCTTTCCTCATGTGTTTTTCTCATAAGGTATTCCATTTTCTCCTTGCTCTCCTTGCAAAAATTAAAGCTCGTCTTACTTCATCAAATCTATAAGGTTTCTCCTTTTAAAAATGATAGTTTGTCTTTTGCTCCTTCCAAGTTCCAATATCAACTCCAAATTAGTGCTTTTAAAAAGGTTGAAAGTTTGTCATAAAAGGTAAGTAATTCCAAGTCCCAATACATAAAGTCCATTGTGGTGTCCAGACACATTCTTTTTGGATCATTGTTCGCAAAATAGCCCGATCGAATCACTAACCACCCGGTTAGATCGGAACCGATCAATGGCCAGTTTCAGTTTTGAGCGGTTAGGGTGATCCACCAGTATTTTTTAAAAAAAAAATTTAAAAAAATATATATAAATTCTCAAAAATAAAGATTTTGATTTGTAATGCATTTTTAAATATTTTTTACATTATGATAATGTCACACCCCAAGAAATTACAATACAGATATTCTTGAGATGTGACAGTCCAAAACATATATACATCTCTTGATAGAACAAATTTACAGTGGAGAGGTCTTACAAAGTAACAAAAGAAAGCTAGCACAACAACAATATCTTCCAAAGATGATCTTGACTAGTACTCAAAATGAATCCGCAGTTATCCTGAAAAAGGTTTACCATATTTTGAAGAGTTTGGCTACTCAGTAAGTGATCATCATAATCCTAAAAATAATCATCGATGAAAGATATAAACAAACTTTCAAAATGGAGGTCAATAATAATAATAATAATAAAACAATGCAAGCACTAGCATTTATAGATAACAATTTCACTTTCAGAAATGCACAATTAAATACAATCCAAATGATTGAAATGCATATAACACTTTAACGGCAGTGCATAATTCAAAGGATTTTACAAAATACCCTACTGGCATCCCAAGTAGGTCACTTATATACCCCATCAGCGTCCTGATGGGTCCACTTAATCCCTATCGGCGTCCCAGATAGGTCCACTTAATCCCTGCAGGTCCACTTATACCTCACCGGCGTACCGTATGAGTCCACTCAATCCCTACCGGCGTCCCAGATAGGTCCACTTATACCTCACCGGCGAACCGGATGAGTCCACTTGTATACTTAAAGTATTTCTAAATCTCTTTAAACATTCGAAAGCAGCAATATCATGTACTCAATATATCACTAAAATCATTAATATGAATTTCACTGAAACCATTAATAACAGTCACTTTTAATAACATTTTAAAAAAACAACCAATCAAATATTTTGGGCTCAAATTTAGAAAGGTACCAGTTCGTAAAGACATTCTAGCATAATTGCCAATTTAATATGTATAGAAAAACTCTTATAGATATTCAAGAATACGGAATTATCACAATTTATGGGATATCAATTCACAAATAAACATTTCACAACAATGCTATAATCAATTGCAAAAATGTCAATTTTTAAATAATAAAGCAGTCATTTGCACATGAATTTTACAATGTCTAAATATTAAAAAACAGTAGAAAGAAATATCACAATTTTACTAAAAGCAGAAATATCACATTTATTTCTAATAATTTGATAGTATCTAAAATTTTCTAACAATAGACAAGGAAAATAAATAAATTTGTTTTTTTAAGAATTTACAGCATTTAAAATTTCTAACATAGATAAAATATCACAATTTTTATTAAAAAGATTATTTTTCAAGATAATGAGGTCGCGTGCGCATAAAATTTATCGCGCCTAAAATTCATGATAATAAGCAGAAATAATTATTTCATTTTATTTTTAAAAAAAATGGATTATTTTTCGAGACAATGAGGTCACTTACATACAAAACTTATAAAATAAAGATCCTGGACGGAAATATCACTATTTATTAAAAACAGATTATTTTTCAGAAAGATGATGTCACTTACATACAAATATTTGAGAAGGAGCTTCCGATAAAAATTCGGCTCGAGAGAGGAGTTCACTGTATTTCGACCAGAGAGAGACCTCAAAATTTTTTAAGGTGAAAGTCTTCACCTCTCCTATTTAAATTCTTATAACATATTATTATATTATTTTATTAGACTCCACCTCATACCTGAGGTGTCGCATTAAAAGTCCGTTTTTAACATATGAAAACCACGCCCACTAAAGGACGTGGCAAAGCAGCAAGCAAAAGCTTAAACCAGGTAAAAACTTTTGAAAATAGTGATGGTCTCTAAGGACCATCATGCTCATCCGAACCATCACCTATTTAAAAGTATATTTTCTCTTTATTTTTATTTTTTTTTTGAAATTTTAGGATTGTTACAGATAAAGATTAAAAATTGTTTTGATCATTAATACTCACTTTTATATTTTCCCATCTTTTTTAGAAACTTTTAAAAATAACCCTTGAAAAATATAAAATGGGTTAAAATCCATTTTTTTCATTAATTTTCAATGTCATTTGAATGGGTTTTGTTTCAATCATTCTTTATATGTTTTTCATATTTTAGTAGATTTTTTTAAAAGAATTTCAACACTTTTTTGACAGTCCGGGACTTGCCGGGTTAGATCGGTTGAATTGGCAGGTTTACCGGTTATGCGGGTTAAACCGCTTCCAAGCCCATATCCAGTTAGCCGTTCCAGTTCAATTTTGCAAACACTGTTTTGGATGAGGTTTCTCCAGGCCTAGGTTTTATGAAACAAAATAATCGACAAGATTTCAAGCCCATACAGAATGGCACTTTAGAAAGTTTTTTTATTGGGACCACCATAATTGTCCATTGGACTACAGTTTTTCCATAGTCCCTAGGATTATGGTATACTTTGCCATGACAAACCCTACTCTTAATTCACAAACCCAAATCCACACAAATGCATGATCGGATAATGAATTAAAGTTTGTGCAATGCAAAATGATCAAAAGATTCCCTGCTATTCCTAGATTAACGCAAAACTCTTACAGAAGCTACTGTGCCCCCAACAAGCTATCAATCCAATTATTACATCAACACATTATTTTTTAACACAGGGCCCTAAACATAGCTGCATTATTTAGAGAGAGAGAGATGTGATCTGGATCAAATTTTCCTTGTCATGGATACCAGCCATAGACAGTCAATCCACCATCAACACAGATTACTTGACCCGTGATATACGACGCAGCTGGCATGCAAAGGAATGCAACCAAAGAAGCAACTTCCTCTGGCTCCCCTACGCGATGCATAGGGGTTCGGGCAATTATCCCTGCAAACCACTCTTTATCTCCTAAATACTGCGAAAGAAAGAAATTAACAGAACCAAGATTAGTTTCAGTGGCCATGAATACTAGTAAATAAAAGATAAAAGAACCATGAATAGTTTCTGTTGCCATGACTACTACTAGTGCTATTACTATTAACAACCACAAAATGTTGAAAGGGCTCTCACATCTTTCACAAGCGGTGTCTTTATAAACCAAGGTGCCACAGTGTTGGTCCGAATTTTGTCATTCGCCCACTCACAAGCCAGATTTTTTGTGATTTGGTTCACTGCAGCTGTAAAAAAGAAATTCCAAACAGAAAAAATAGGTGGTAAATTAAGATTTTGTAAACTCAAATTTTAGTATGCACTATGGAAGATGAAGTGTCAAAAATCTAAGTTAAAGGTAAAGCTTATCCAATGGACTTCTTATATGGTAGTCCAAGCTAATCCATGACATTCCCACTCGAGTACTGACAAATGGTGGGAGACTAGTTACGAAAAAGTTCATGCTCCTATAGGCCCCAACCCAGTTAATCACCAATCATCCATCGAGGGGATCAGAGTGGATGTGGGCAGGGACTACCATATACCATACTTAAAACTATGGTGCACATTCCCTTTAAAATTACCTTTAGTAGCACCATATAAGCTAAAATATGTAGCAAGCCCCCCAGAAATAGAGGAGTTGAATACAATGCTTCCTGCTCCTGATGCTTTCAGAAGAGAATGTGAGAGTTGGCACATATGGTAAGCAGATTCGAAATTGGTCGTCATCAGTAAGGAGAAGTCTTCAGCCGTATACTCCACTGTAGGTTTTCCGAAGCCTGTGCCAACATTATTCACCTAAAGCCCGGAAACCCGAATGATTCACCAACTCTTTTCAATAGTAAGTCAACAACATAAATTTAAGCCACCAAAACTAATTTTCCTTTGATTATTGATCAGGGATTAGCCACCAAAAGCTCAATTACTAAGCTGAATTTGATGCTAAAAATATGGAATCTACTTGCCAATTAAAAAGAAAACAAAATCGAAGAACCTGATATTAATTACAAAGAAAAAGGGAAGCGCAGGAATGAAAAGAGCGTCTCAAACAGAAAGAAGGAAAAGAGAAATGAACTCATCATGATATTTCAAACATAAAACAATAGAATAGATTGATAAGCAGTGAGTTGCTCTGCTGTTATTCAAAGAAATTTCCACAGAGAAATTTGAGAGAGAAGGTTGAAGTAGTTAAGATGGTGTGAATTAGACAGAGGTCAGCATTTGGATTTTGGAGTACATAAAATTCGGTTGCTCTGATTTTTCATGTGAAGGAAATCATAGGGAGAAACAAGATATCAATAAAATAGGGCTAGAGAGTAGATGGAAAAAAAAATTTAAAATAATTTTGGCCCTGAATGCCATGAATATATAAACACAACATTAAACCCACTGATCAAAGAAAAGCACAATAATAACCTAAACCATATGGACATGATGGTGGATATTAATTGTAGTTCAAGAAATCACAATTTAGCAAACACCTACTCTTTATCGCAACTTAATCATGGAGTCAAGGTTCCAAAGTGAATACTAATCGTCTTATGCATGTTGATACATGAATTTTGACAACTTATTAATCCATATATTCATCCAACTTTAACAGAAAGAACATATCAGATTTGGAATGGGAAATAACAAAGATGGAACATTTATATGATATAAATAAATAAAATGCCTATACAATGCATGTCCAATTTCAGAACTATTAAAAATTACTGAAGTGAAAAAGTCGCACAGAACAGCAGAAGAAGCAATGTCAAACTCAGTTATAAAATGTGTGTCATAAGGAGAAAATATATGGAACTTACGAGGATGTTGAGTTTTCCTTTAAAATGTGAAGACACTGCTTCAATCAATTTGTGCCGATCAGAGCGTGATGATAAATCACAAACTGAACCATGAACATCCAACCCCATACCCTTCCACTGATTCAAGCATTTGTTAAGATCATCTTCATTGCGAGCACAAGTATATACCGATGCTCCAAGTCCGGCCAATTCCTCTATGATAGCATGTCTGCAAAAAGTTTGAAGGAGGCAAATTACAGTTAACCATGGGTCAACAACACTTTAATCTCGCATCAATATCAGATTTATCAATATGATAAATTCCAACCTTTCTATTAAATTAAGAACAAGAAAATGATAATTATTGTATAAATACAGATTTGTATATACTGAAAGGAAGTTAGAGATAAATAATTTCATGAAAAAGCAAAGCCAAGTATTTCCTTGAAGCCAATATTGTTGATCCATGTTCAATTTGTTAGCCCTGAATTTCTTAAGATAACTCCCAATCTTCTCTAACAGTTGAAGCTTAAAACAAAATTCAAGTCGAGTGAAGTAAGCTTTCTCAAGCAATCTTTCACTTGACATCCAAAAAGATTAGGACTCCAGGATATATCTCTTGGTTGTTGAGATAGATGCAAGACTTATTTTCTATTTAGTGTGGACTCTTAACTATATATATATGGGATGAAAGAAGAAAGAATGTGTATGTCCTATTTGGGTCACCATATGGGAAATGCGGCTTCTTCTAAAGAGAGAGAGGCAAGGGCCTCCTGTGATTGAGAGGCAAGGCCTCCCCTTACGGAGAACAAAACTTGCAATGGAGAGAAACACCACGATGTGTCTCTTGTAGATTAAGAGGCTGGTTTCTTGTAGACAAGCAGTTTCCAAGAAGATTTGGGTGGTTTCATCTTTTAGTGAAAAAAGTCTCAGTTGCTCTCAAGGGTCTCTTCCTGGACACGAGTGGTTTTCCCTTTTAGTGAGAGAAAGTCTAGGTTGCTCTCAAGGGTCTCTTCCTGGACAACGGTTTAGCTGTGGAATAGAAATGAGAGATCGGCGGGTCTAGAGTGGGTCTAAAAAGGTTTACTCGATTAGGTTTTATTGAGGGTTAGAGAGGTAATACTATGTCCCAAAATCTATGATGTAACTTTTATTCGATTGGGTTTTGCCGAGGGTTAGAGAGGTAACACTATGTCCCAAAATCTATGATGTAACTTTCATTCAATTGGGTTTGGTCGAAGGTTAGAGAGGTAACACTATGTCCCAAAATCTATGATGTAACTTTCATTTTTCGTAACACGTAAATCTTTGTGTTCTTGCGGCGTGTGTATTTCATGCTTTATTTTTCGTATTATGGCTCGTGCTCTCTCATATTTTGTTTCTAAATGATAAGTATACAATCTTGGTGGGATCCAACCTTTGGGATTCTTGTTTTCGTATCTAAGATTTCTAACTGATAAGTACATAATCTTGGTGGGATCCAACCTTTGGGATTCTTGTTTCTATATCTAAGAGGGTTCTAACAGTAACAAGATAGGAAGGTGTCCCTTATACTAGTGTATCACTATTATATATACAATGAAAGAACCACCATACTTTGTAAATGTGGAGCATAATTACATTTTTCAAAACTTCCTTTCTCGTTCTAAAATTCTTTATTGGTATAAGAGCAAGATGCCTATAAGGCTACAAACAAAGACCATCATAACTAACACCATATTTTGACACATTCCCAGCAGCAAATGAGAGGGAAAATAGAGTCAGTGCAAAAGAAGAGTTGCTACACTGACTAGTGGATGGATAGTATTCTGACTCAACCAAATAACTGGTACACTTCCCTCGATTCATGTTCTCAATCAAAAAAATATGAAATTTAATGATGACAATCAAATAAAAAAGGAAATGAAAGCACATTAACCAGCTCTAGTATAAAAGAGTACTACCACACCATAAGCAGCATCCTACTATAACACCCAGTATTACTTGACGTCATTTGAGCCCATTATCAAAGAGAAAAATTTAGAAGTTGAAGATGGTAACAATTGTGATATTCAGCAAATGCGTCAGGAGCATTAAGCTCGAATTGTAGCAACAAAAGGCACAAAATGATGTGAAATAATATTATTTAAGAACCAAACTGAAACATGAGAATCTGTGAGAGCAGACAAATGAGAAGTGACTACAATTTGAATTCACATACAAAGACTGTAACCAGAGAAATCATGCCTCAACACCCACAGGAAGAAGAGAGAGAGACCCAATTCCTTTGGTGCCACCAGTAACAAGAGCAGTCATGGCATGCAGAGACCATCTGCCCCCTCCCCTTCTTCCCCTGCTGCTATCCTCTGTTTCTTCACCCATTTGTTTCTTCACCCATTTGTTCGTAACAACAATAACCATTATCGATCCATTTATGCATAAAAATGATGATCTCTGACCCATCTCCTCACCGAAAAATTAAAGAAAGGTTTTCGTGGTCACGAGAAACTCATGGTGGACCACACTCATATTGTTAGTCCTCATTAACCACGTGGATCTTTTGGCATTTTGCCATTAGAAGATGTCCCACAATGCTATAAAGAAAGTCCGTTTTCTCATATACTTATCGGTTTGTGTATGTCATTGCTAGTTTCAAAAAAAAATATAGATCGTCAATCAAAAAAAATTGAGTAGGCAAATCGATGATCCCATCAGAGAATCAGTAAAGTTTGTTGCATGCGGCATAAACAAATTTCCAAAATTTTCTAAAAATCTCTTAAAATAGAATTTTTTAAATTTTTAAAAAGATATGGGGTGGTGAATTATATATTTTTATTTTATATATATATATATATATATATATATATATATATATATATATATATATATATATATATGGGAAAAGATGGGATTAGCCCGGATGAACATATGACCCCAACGGTCAAGATTGAATATGGGCCGATCTAACGATCATAGATGTTCGATAGTACTTGAATTTTATTTATTTTTTTACGGATCCAAATCACTTGAAATTTTAAGTGTGTGTTCTTCTCATCAAGGCGCACCTAATAAAAATATAAACAAAATTATTTGTGAATAGTAAAATGACCAAAATACCCCCCCTTATGGAGATGACAAAAATACCCTTAAAATTTCAATTTTACTCCTTATAAAAATGACAAAAATACCCTTTATCTTGTAGTAATATTTACAAAATTTTCCCCACATAAATAACTTAACAAAATTAATTAATCCACCCCTTCACAACTCTCTCTATCTTGAACCTTTGTAATTTAAAGGGTTGTGAAGTTTAAAATATCCATATATATATATATATATATATATATATATATATATATATATATATATATATATATATATATATATGAAAAGCCGAGGTTAGCTCACTAGTTGCCCAACAGCTTAGATTGAATCTGGGCCGAAATGATAGTGCTGACCTCATTTCGTATTTTAATTTTAATGTTTTCTGCAAATTCAAATCATATGAAATTTTAGGTATTAATATTATTCTCATCAAGACGCATCTACTAAAAATATTGAAAAATAATTCACAAAAAATAAATTGATCAAAATACCCCTGAAAAGTTTTGAACGTATTTTGGTTAATTTATTTTTTAGAAATTACTTTTTGGATTTTTTTATTAGATTCTACTATTTTAAATAATACACGCCCAAATTTTTAGGTTATTTGGATTTGTAAAAAAGACATTAATTTTCAAATACAAAATAAGGTATTGATCGTCAAATAGCCTCAAATTCAATCTGGGCTGTTGGGCTCAAATGTAGCTGTGAACTAGTGGGCTAATCTCAGTCTTTATATATATATGGGTTTGTCTAAAGTTGACAATCCCTCAAAATACAAAGGTTAAAGTTGGAGAATGATTTCATGCAACGGTTTTATAGTAGTATAATGTAATCATCTTCACAAACCATGTTAAAGACATTTTTTTGACGCGAATTTTTAAATGTACACTCTTTTCATTATGAAGAACAATCACAAAAAAGAAAATTTTGAAAAAATGCTCTAGAAAGTTTTCATTCTAGCCCAATTAATATAAGTCGTCCATTTTATTGAGATGGTTAGATATAGGCCTCAGAAGAATTTTTTTATTCCAAAAATTTTTATATAGTGTTATCGTCATTAGATTAATAATTCTAAAAAATAAAAAAATGATTTTGAATTTGTTAATGCCTAGATCTTAAAATTCACGAAATAGATGGTCGAGATTTATTATTGGATGGGTACTAATTTTGACCATATCTAGGGTACAAATTGAATTTGTTTTTTCGTATGATTAATTATGAGGATGAAGAGAATGTGTATGCAAATTTTGGAGTCATATAAATGCCAAAAGTATGATTTTCTAGAGGTGTGGTTGCATTTTACTACTATACAACTGTTGCATTAGATCATTTCCCGTTAAAGTTAGAAGGGGTTGTGATGGGTATATTTATCAAAAAGATCATTACTTTTTGTTTAAAAAATTATTTTAATAGTAACCTAACCATAAGCAATGACATATTTGAAATTTTTATAATAGTACAATAGCATTTTATAAGTTAGTGTCTTGGAATTTTATTTGTAAAGTGACATTGTTTTTTAGTAAAAAAATTCAACTTTACCCTTTATTAAGATGATAAAAGTACCACTTGTTTTGTAGTAATATTTACAAAATTACTCTTATTTAATGATGAATATATCACAAAAAGTAGTTTTTTTGTAAAAACAAATAGACTACAAAATTAGTAAATCCGCCCTTCACAACTTTCTATATCTTTAACCTTTATAATTTGAAGGGTTGTGAAGTTTAGATTATTCCTATATGGGTAAGGTTTTTATAAGGTTGCTTCCTTATACTATAGAAGTGGGATGCACATATAAGATTTACTTAGAGATGTCATTTCGGCATCAAAAATTTTATGATGGCTTCAAAATCTCTTTTTATCTTCAGTTAGAAAATTTAAAATTTAAAAAATAGTACAAATCGAACAAATCAATAAGCACTTGAAAATCTTGAAAACAGACGGTCCATATGTCTTTTTACAAGATGTACTATTTTTTGAACTTGGAATTCTTTTTTTTCTTCATGTCCATTCATCTCACGGTCAGTTGGAGGGTTCTCCTAGATGGAACCACTCTCCATTGTAAGATTTTTGATATGCACCTTCCTCAACAGTATAAGGTTGGAACCATATACAAACTTTTTACTTCATATATATATATGGTCTCTTCAGTTTGAGACTCAGACCATGATCCTTGAAAATAAAGAACTTGAACAGATAATTGAATATTCGGATGGAGGGATAGAAATATAATTCTCGTCCTCTAGAAGGACTAGACTCAGTATTTCAAATACACTTCCTAGAAATCTACCTAGAACCTCAACCTCCTATATTCCTCAGTCTGATTATGAAAAAGCCCATAATGAGAGAATAGTTCTTAAAGGACTTAGGAAGACTCCAAATCAAGTTAAACATCTAATATATAAGATTGACACTCCCAGTTCTTCCCAGACTGAACTTGAAGAACTAACCCTATCTGAATTTGATTTCGAAATATTAACAATCTAATAAATAGACGAATTTATCATTGATAAAGAATGGATTCGAGAAGGTTTCCTCTCAGACGAAAATAAATAAATAACATAATGGTTTTTTCAAGAATTTACAGAAGAATTAAGAAATGTTTGTTATAAAAAAAGTAATAAATTTATGATACAACACAAAAGAAATGTAAAATTCTTTAAATGGCTTAAATACATCCTTCAAAAAGAAAGGATCAAACTTCCGAAATTTAAAATAAATATGGCTCAAAATGTCTTTCAAACCTTTCATACAATCAAAGGTGAAGAAATAAAATCTATCCATCCCCGTGAATCAGGTTTACACTTGAAAGGAGAAAAATATGAAATAAAAGTTTTACTATATATATATATATATATATATATATATATATATATATAGGTGCGGTTTGTATACAGCCTAGGCTCTAAAAAATCAAATTAGAGCCTACCTTCAAGCAGTATCAAGAAATGTATTTTCAATCCTGGAAACCTTTGTGATAGCCTTAAAATATATTTTTATTTTTATTTATAAAGTTTAAAGCTTAAAAGAAAGTGTAGATTGATAGATCTACGAAAATCTTGAATATTGACAATCCAAAAATGTATTACAAAATACACTATTTCCAAAACTAGAAATCCATTTTGTTCTCATGTCTATGCATCTTGATGCCGAGATGATCAATTTGAGGATATTTGGGCATCCAAACAACCTCTTCTAGTGAAATTTTGGATGTAGGCTCAAATTTGATTGTTTAGAGCCTCGGCTCTATATAAACTTTTTCATATATATATATATGGAAGATACTATAAAATGCCTATAGACAAAATGAACAGTGATTTCGCCTACCATCGTCACCATCCAAACTTCATTGCACGGCCACAGTTGTCCGGTAGTATTTTAATTTTAAATTTTTTTTTACTAATCGGAATATCTGAAATTTAGAGTATGTGTACATCTTAGTGAGATGCACCTAATAAAAACATGAAAAAATAAAATTCGTAAAATATAAATTGACCAAAATACCCTCATAAATTTTGGGGGACATTTTGGTCAATTTATATTACAAATTATTTTTTTCATATTTTTATTAGGTGTGCCTTACTAAAATGTACGCACACTCCAAATTTCAAGTAATTTTGATTCGTAGAAAGAAAATGAAAATTGAAACACTACCAGACAACTGTGACCATGCGATGAAGTTTGGATAGTGATGAAGATAGACGAAACCACTGTTCATTTTCCTATATATATATATATATATTAAACTCCAAAATTCTTATTAAAGATAATCCCTCTCTCTCTTTTTACCTATCAATTTGGATTTGGCCTTTAGTAAAGAAATATGGGCGAGACCGCAATATCCAAGTAAGATACTGAAAATTTGAATTCATTAAAACTTAAATGGAGTTTCCTCAAGTCTAAAAACCGAAATGTATCAAGTTATTTTATTTTATTTTTTTCTTGTTTACATATTTATTTACTTGTTTGTCTCGCAGTTTTTGTTTTACACTTAAGCTTGTTTTGCCTCCTTGATACCATCTCTCTCTTTATTTCTCTACAGCTCTTTCTCTTTCTAAATCACTGAGGGGCCCTCGAATTAGATTACAATTTGATCGATCTACGTTCAAGGGCTTCGTTAAACCTAATCTGAGGCACCAAACTTGATCTCTGCATTTTGTTGTACCGAGACATGTGCTTTATGGAGTTGAATGTATTAGCATGCTTTTGCATGTACAAGAGTATCATTGCTTGAAAGGAATTTGGGCGATCATGGTTCCAAAGTGTTGAGCTGATAACTTTAATTTCAGTGTACAAGAGTATTCTATCATCATTTTTTAAAATTTAAAAACTTCAAAAAAAAAGCACTTTGATAAGGTCAAAGAACGTACTTTGAAAAAGGTCAAAAGTTCCAAGGAAATAATTTTAAAAAGAAAGGTATTTTGTGAGTGAGCCGACTCATTAGCCGCACAATCACAAACATCCATTTTTAAGATGAACATATACAACTAAAGACTCATCTCCAATTGATAGGAGAATATTTTAATAAAAATATTTTAAAATTTTATTTTATTATATTTTATGTTTTCTATTCATGATCATCATAGTGTTGATCATCGATCACTACAAATTTGGATCCAAGATCAATACAAATAATGGGTGTTCAAGGGAGCCCGCAAGATAATAGTATAAGCCGAGAGACTCATAAAAACAAGGTCATCTTAAAAAAGTTATTAAAGTCCGCTAAACAACGCGCAAACTTTCAAATGGAAAAAGTAAAAAACAAGTGGCTGAACCGGGAATTTTCGATACTATTGTTACATAGAGACATATTTCCCAATATCAGAACAAATCCGCTTCTCAATTAGTATAATAATGTTGCACTAGCCCAAGACTAACAACCCAATAAAAAGAAGAACCAAGATGAGGTGGAAGAAAAAACATTTATTAAAGAAAAACATGAGGCGCACAAAGGCATTACAATCTTGACACCCAAGATTAACCTTAAAATATGTGACCTAGGGTTACACAAAAACATTACAATCTTGACACCCAAGATTATTTTGGAAATTTGGAAAAACAAAATATTACTTGGAAAAGATAAGAAACCAACAAATATGACTGATGATGATTGTAACGAATTCGATATGAAGGCACAAGCCACTATTCGCTTGTGTTTAGCAAATGAAATTTTGTTTAATATTGTTGGCAAAAATATTACAAAAGATTTGTGGGAAAAATTAGAAAGTTTGTCTCAAACAAAATCTCTCACAAACCGAATTTTCTTTAAAAGAAAATTACATTCCTTGATAATGAAATAAGGTGCAAATGTATTGTAACACTTAAATGAGTTTACTAACATCATTTGTTAACTTGAGAGTATTGGTGTGAGAATGGAAGATGAAGATAAAGTAGTCATCTTACTTTGTTCATTGTCAGAATCCTATAATAACATTGTTATTACATTGAGTTGTAGTAAACATGATTCTCTTGATTTGGTCTTGGTGTGTAGTGCCATATTTGTTGATGAACTTCGTAAGAAGCCATCTTTGGGAAGTTTGGTGGAATCAAAGACGGAAGCACTTGTGGCAAGAGGTCGATCAAATGAACGGGGTGATTCGTCGAGGAATCATTCAAAAAGTAATTCAATATTTTCGATTAAAATCTAGAGGGCCCAATAACAAGAATGTGTGTTGGCATTGTGGGAAGACCGATCATATAAGGAAGAATATTTTAAAAGAAATGGAATGAATTCTTCCAAAGCTCCTAATACGGGAGGTGAAAAGCCAAGTAAATCCAAGAATGAAGCAAACGAAGTTGAAAAGTTTACATCCAGGTTCATTGTAGATAAAGTAATGATGGTGGCATATAATTCGATATTCTATCAAAATTAGATATTTGATAGTAGAGCCACTCATCACATGTACAAATCATGGTTTGACTCATATGAGTCATGTGAAGGAGGACACAATACCTATCCTTTAAGGTCATCCCTTTGGGGGTTATGGGAATGGATCTCCAATATAGAGATGGGTAGGGCTTTATTCCCATGAGTTTTGTGTTGATTAACTTTCACTTCTGGAGATAGAAAGTCTTTCGGTTGCTCTCGAGGTTATCTTTTCAGTAATGATATTGCGGTGAGAAAGAAGATATTGATCAACGTTGTAGCTTGATCTGGAGAACGGGTTTAGAAGAGAAGATCGGTGATAGTCTTTTACCGTTGTTTAGAGATAAGTATTATCTTTTGTAACCCAAAACTATAATATTCATTGTGATAATGGATTTATAGTTGGCGAGGTCGTGGATGTAGCTGTACGGGGTGAAACACGTAAATAGTATGTTGTGGTAATGTGATTATTATGTTTTCTTTATTTCTCGCGCTCGATTTGTAGCTGCATTTATCTACTTCGCGTTTAGCCAATCACGTACACGATCTTGGGTCGGATCCCAGTATTTGGGATTCTCGATTCCGTAAGCTAGGGGTTCCCAAAAACCCTACAAAAACATGTGACTCAATTTTCTTTCATTCAAACAATATGAAAATGGAATATATAAAGGAATTACAATATTGACACCCAAGATTTACTTCAATACATGTGACCCCATTTTCTCACCACACATATCTCTTTAAATAGAGGTTTTTTACAACTATATTTCTTACAATAACTACCCACTTACAACAATAACTACTAATCATCTAACAGTTTTACAACTTCCTGCTACACAAATTTACAAGTGCAACCTTACTACATCACATGATAAAATAACATAAAAACTACTTTCTAGAAAATACACTAACAATTTTAACACTCCCTGATAAAGTGATTTTCTAAAAATGAGACCATGCATATGTGATCATCTCCATCATTTTCCAAAATTGAAAATCCGGCTATTTAGCAGGCCACCATAGAGATTCTCAAATTCCACCAAGTATGGTTGTATAGCCCACCCTTGAATAGATGTAACATTAGGAATACACTCCCTCTTTAACCCATGAATAATAATTCACTTCATTCATACCTCCGAATAGGTTATTCTATATCAACAAGAGATCTCCAAACAAATATTCTAGATCTTTAAGAAAAATTGTGAAATAGAAATTCCACCTTGAGTTAAGTTCCCAACTCAACATTAAAACCATTCAACTTTCAGCCGAATCCATCTTCAAAACGACAATTGCTCCTCTTCACCAAGGGAGTCAAAACAACATCACCACCACCCTTGTGGCTCTGATACCATGTAATGGATGCCATAGTACCGGAACAATCCGCTTATCAATTATTGTAACAATGTCACACTAGTCCAAGACTCACAACGAAATAAAAAGAAAAAGAAGAACGAAAATGAGGTAGAAGAAAAACATTCATTAAAAAAAAACATGGGGTACACAAATGCATTACAATCTTAACACCCATGATTAACCTTAAAACACGTGACTCAATTTTCTTTCACTTAAATAATGTGAAAATAGAGTACACAAAGGAACTACAATCTTGACACCCAAGATTAACCTTAATATATGTGACCCCATTTTCTCACCACACATATCTCTTTAAATAGAGATTTTTACAACCATATTTCTTACAATAACTACCTACTTGCAACAATAACTACTAACCATCTAATAGTTTTATAACTTCTTACTACACAAACTTACAAGTGCAACATTGCTACATCACTCATAATAAAATAACATAAAAACTAATATACTTTCTAGAAAATACATTTTAACAATTTTAATAATTATTCTGAATCCGCGATCAACTAAAGTGGAATCACCCATTCTAGAAATGACACGGCCGGTTCTCAACATAATGCAAGAACTAGTTTGTGTAGGACAATTTTCGATCTAGATCTGTGATTTTCAAAACCTCAGTATGAATTGTTTAGGTTATTTGTTCATTCTATTTTACCCTTAAGGGGTTGTATGGTCTTTTGACTCATTTGTAACATGTATGTACATTTTATTAATAAAATGACTGCAACAAGGTTGTAATTTGCATGAATGGTGTTGGTCCCTTATTTCTCTCAAAAGCTCTTAGGGTTTACAATTCTTACATGATATCAAAGCTTGAAAGGATTATATTACTCCTCATGACCACGATCCGTAAGTGGATCCTTCTTGTTCCATGGCTGAGTTCATTAGCACTCTAATGCAAGTGCACGATGTGCACCCTTCCCTCAAATATATTCCCTTTCTCTTTATGGTTGAAGAGTATGGTATGGGTACACTTTTTCTCTCACAAGATATTTCTCACACATTCAAGTTCTTGTCTCTTTCTCTCTCTAGGGTTGAAAGGTGCACCTTTTCTCTCACAAGATATTTCTCACACATTCAAGTTCTTGTCTCTTTCTCTCTCTAGGGTTGAAGAGTATGGTATAGGTGTACCTTTTCTCTCTCACAAGATATTTCTCACACATTCAAGTTCTTAGTCTCTTTTCTCTTGTGTTTTTCCCATGAGGTATTCTCTTGTATCCTCCTCACTCTACCCAACATGTGTCTCCTTGCAAAAAGTGATGCTTGTCTTACGTCCTCAAATCTATAAGGTTTGTCTTTTTAAAAATGAAAGTTTGTCTTGTTGCTTCTACTATTCAATATCAACTCCAAATTAGGTCTTTCAAAAAGGTTGAAGGTTTGCCTTAAAAGGTATTTCCTAGTCCCAATACATCAAGTCCATTGACCATTGTGTTGTTGAAACTCATTCTTAGAAGGAAGAAGTTTATGTAAGGTTAAGACTCTAAACAATCAAACTAAAGCGCACCTCATAAATTCACTGTCAAATTTGTTTTGATGTCAAAAATTATCAAATCCGATCATCTAGACCTTAAGATATATAGACGTAAAAATAAAAAGGATTTCAAGTCTTGAAAATAGTACATCTTGTAAGGTATTATCTAGATCATCAAGTTTTTAAATTTTCAAGTGTTCATAGACACTATTTTTGAAGTTTTAAATTACAATTAAAGATGAAAATAAATTTTTTGGCCATCATAATGATTTTCGATACTAAAATGACATCTTTGAACACTATTTAAAGATACACCGTACTTTAATTGTTTAGAGCCTAAGCCTTATACAAAGCACACCCAAGTAACTTCGGCACCTCATTTACCCAAGTAGTCCCTCGAGGGCTATATTGGCCCCTCTTGTACCGAAGCGGTCCCTGGTGTAAATAATATTTCGGATCCCTAAGTACTGAAGTGGTGTCCAACGACACCTCTTGTACTGAAGTGGTCCCTACTATAAACACTATTTCGGATCCCTAAGTATTGAAGTGGTGTCTAACTGCACTCTTGTACCAAGTAGACCCTGAAACGAATCATCTTTAGTCATGGCCTCATTAAACTTCCATCTTACATATATGTTAAATTTGGTAGAAAAAACTACCTCAAATGGAAGGCTCAAGTTCTAAATTGTATTGAAGACTTGTACCTTGACCATCACTTTGATGGCTCAAGTTGTTAACAAAATGAATTTATTTATGAGGATCCAAAAGAAAATCAATGCACCATTTTGGAATTATCAAAGGATCCTTATAAGAGTGAGCTTGATCCTAAATTTTCTTAATAGAGAATGAAGGATAAAACATTATTGAGCTAGCTACTTTCTGCTCTCTCCGTTGATTTGCTCACTAAAGTGATGCACCTGAAGATAGCTAAAGAAGCGTGGAGACAATTTACAATACATATCAAAGGGAAACGTTAGCAAATCTTCTTCAACTTAAAACCCAATTGATCAATTTACAAATGCACTCTTAATCAGGGACTGAATCTTTGAACAAGTTCAAAGCAATATGTAACCACCTTGCAGCGATTGGCAGTTCAATAAGTGATCAAAACATGGTCCTTATACCCTCAAAGAACTTGGTCCAGAGTTTTAAGTCCTCAGAGACCTCCTTAGTAACCAAACCTCTATTTCCTTCATTAACTAAGCTTCATTCTTCCCTCCTCACACTAGCTTAGCAAGTCATAGTACTCCTCTACCATAATCTATAGTCCATAAAAAGTCATCAATCAAACCAAATCTAGTTATAGCTATCAGAAAATACTAAAAACCCAATCCCAAAATGTGTCAAAACTGAACTAGACTATTGGAATCAATGGGCTTCACTAGACTAGCAGAGGTTTGGTTTTGGCCCATAAGACGGGGCACGTCATGGGCCCAATGGGCCTTAGCGATACACGGTGTGTCATGGGATTGTTCCGAGCTCTAGAAATTTCATTATTTTTTTGGAAGCTTCTAGAAGCCTAGACAGGCATACCAGCATGGATAAGCTTTGCCCAAGGCTATTTTTTGCTAGATTTCCCCTAAAAATTGGACTAACTCTATTCAATCTTGAAACTTTATTTTTTTAATTGCATAGAGAGTGAAATTATGATTTTTTTTTTAGGTTAATCCATGGGATGAAGAGATAACATCCTCAAAATTTGGGTTTCTAAAATTTATCCAAGATGGAGTTTTACCGAAGGGAGTTAATGGACACCATATTCTCCATAGAGTATAATATATATATATATATATATATGTGTGTGTAGGAAAATATCATGTCAGCCCAAAGGCGTACTGCTACAGTACACACCAATGGCCCATATTGAATCTGGATCGATCTAATGATCCCAAATATCTGGTAGTGTTTGAATTTTAATTTTTTTTTCTACAATTCGGATTGATATAAAATTTGGAGCATGTGTACATAAACAAAATAGGTAAATCTTACAACAAAAAAAATTACATAAAAAATATTTACCAAATACCCCTATAAAGTTTCAAGGGTATTTTGGTCAATTGTTTTTTTAGAATTATTTTTTATATATTTTTATTAGGTGAAACTTGATGAGAATATTATACACCTAAAATTTTCAAGTAATTTGGATTAATAAAAAAATCATTAAAATTCAAACACGAAAAGAGGTTGTGACCATCAAATCGGCCCAGATTCAATCTGGGCCATTGGCGTTTACTGTAGCAGTCAGCTAGTGGACGTACAATCTTCACTCCCACATATATATATATATATATATATATATATATATATATATATATATATATACTTCCTGTTAACTTAAGAACTAACTGGAATATATGAGCCCAACGGCCCAAATTGAATCTGGACCGATCTGAAGATCATATCAGCCCATGAGCAGACAGCTACAATATCAATCTGGGTCCAAACCAATGGTCAAGACCTCATTTCGTATTTGAATTTTTATTTTTTTATACAAATCCAAATCACTTGAAATTTTGAGCATATATTATTAAAAAATATTAGATTATAATAACAATATTAAAAATAATAATTCGAAAAATATAAATTGATCAAAATACCCCCAAAAATTTTTGGAGGTATTTTGGTCAATTTTTATTTTGTGAATTATTTTTTTATATTTTTTATTAGTTGCACCTTGATGAGTAGATTTACGCTTAAATTTTCAAGTGATTTGAATTTGTATAAAAAAAAATGAAAATTCAAATACGAAATAAGATCGTGACTGTCAGATCGGCCCAGATTCAATCTGGGCCATTGGCTGACACTATAGCACTCAGCCCGTAGGCTGACAGCATCCATTCCATATATATATATATATATATATATATATATAGAAAATATGGGATTAGCCAACTAGCACATATGTTCATATGAGCCCAACGGCCCAAATTGAATTTGGGCCGATCTGACAATCACGGATGCCCGATAGTGCTTGAATTTTATTTATTTTTCTACAGATTCAAATTACTTGAACTTTTAGATGTGTGCCTTTCTCTTCTAGGTGCACTTAATAAAAATATAAAAAAAAATTATTCGCATAATAAAAAATGACCAAAATACCCCCCGAAACATTTCGGAGGTATTTTGGTTAATTTATTTCATGCAAAATATTTTTTTGATACTTTTAAAAGATTAACCTATTTTTTATAAACACGTGCCTAAATTTTTAAGGGATTTGAATTTGTATAAAAAAAAGACTAAAATTCAAATACTATTGGATATCTGTGATCGTCAGATCGGCCCAGAATCAATCTAGGACGTTAGGCTCATATGTTCATATGAGCTAGTGGGCTAATCTCAGCATTTTCTCTCTCTATATATATATATATATGGAAAATGCTGAGATTAGCCCACTAACTCATATGAACATATGCGTTCATATGAGCCTAATGGCCGAGATTGAATATGGGCCGATTTGACGGTTACGAGCTCATTTCGTATTTGAATTTTAAGTTTTTTCTACAAATCTAAATAACTTAAAATTTTAAACGCGTCTTTAAAAAATAGGATAATCTAATAAAAATATCAAAAAAATAAATTACAAGAAATAAATTAACCAAAATACCCCTATAAAATTTTGAGGGTATTTTGATCAATTTTTTTATTGCAAATTATTTTTAAAATATTTTACTAGGTGCGTCTTGATGAGAAGAATATGCGCTTAAAATTTCAAGTTATTTAGATTTGTATATAAAAAAATTTAAAATTAAAACACGAAATGAGGTCGTGACCATCATATTGGCTCAGATTCAATGTAAGCCATTGGGCTCATATGTTCATATGAGCTAGTAGACTAATCTCAACATTGTCCTATATATATATATATATATATATATATATATATATATATATATATAAGGGGTCACTGTTGAATGCCCAAACGTGAATGGCCCAGATTGAATCTGAGTCATTCTGTAGCCGATTTGACGTTCACGGATGTCTAATAGTATTTGAAATTTTAAAGTTTTTTCTACAAATCCGAATCATTTGAAATTTAAGCGTGTGTACTTCTCATCAAGGCACACCTAATAAAAATAAAAATAAAAATAATTAGTGAAAAAACATTGACAAAAATACCTCCAAATCTTTTCGGGGGTATTTTGATAAATCTATTTCACGTAAAAAAATGTTTTTGATATTTTTTGTAGATTAGTCTATTTTTTAAGAACACGGCTAAAATTTCAAATGATTTGGATTTGTAGAAAACAAATTAAAATTCAAACACTATCGGACATTCGTTATCCTCAAATCGGCTTAGATTCAATCTGGGTCGTGGGCGTTTACTGTAGCAGTACGTACCTTGGCGCACATAATCTTTTCCTATATATATATATATATACATATATACATATATATATATATATATATATATATATATATATATATATATATATATATATATATATATATATATATATATATATGAGAAATGATCTTATAGGACCCTCCCCCACCCATGTGTGTAGGACCCCAAAATATCACCATTAAAGTTGGCACAAATCTCTAGAAAAGTTATCACATAGGTGTGGGACTTGACTTTTCTATAGATCCTGGCATGGTGTCCTACACACATGGGTGGGGGAGGGTCCTATAAGCTCATTACCCATATATATATATATATATATATATATATATGAAGACACTACGCATTATCACCATCCGAAAAAATTGAGCGGCATGTGTTTTTTGACCGCTACAAACTTAGCATGTCCGTGGCAGTACCATCACGAATATAGGTCAAAAAATTGCATAGAACCGTAACGAACGGAGCAGGTCCTTTCAATAGACCACCACGGACATAGCAAGTCTATTGCGGTGGCGAAATAGTGTAGCGTTTCACCTATAGGCGTTTTTATGGTTTTTCCACACACACACACACACATATATATATATATATATACTTGATAAATTTTGAATACTTCTATACCCTTATTTTGTACATGGAGCATTTTTTTAGTAAATGTATTTTTGATAATTAGGAGGGGGTGTGACGCCATCCACATGGGGTATGACACCACCAACATGGAGACACTATCAGCATTTAATGCTTCATGTGGTTGATGTCACACCTCATGTAGATAACATGACACCCCTCTTAATGACAAAAAATACTCTTATTAAAAAAAACTCTATATGCAAACAAGGGTATATAAGTGTCTAAATTTTATTGTGTACAATGATAAATTACTCCATAGTGTGAGCACCTTAAAATAATATATATATATATATATATATATATATATATATATATATATATATATATATATATATATATATATATATATATAGGGAAAAGATAAGATTAGCCCACTAGCTCATATGAACATATGAGCTCAACGTCCTAGATTGATTTTGGGCCGCTTTGTCGATCACGGATGTCCGGTAGTGTTTGAATTTTAGGTTTTTTTCTACAAATTCAAATCACTTGAAATTTTTTACGTGTGTTCATCAAAAATAGGGGAATCCTCAAAAAATATAAAAAAAATATTTTACATGAAATAAATTGACCAAAATACTTCTGAAAAGCTTCGAGGCTATTTTGTTGATTTTTTTTCACAAGTGATTGTTTTTATATATGTATTAGGTGTGCTGTGATGAGAAGAATACACACCTAAAATTTCAAGTGATTTAGATTCGTAGAAAATAAAATAAAATTCAAGTACTACCGGACATTCGTGATCATCAGATCGGCCCAGATTCAATCTATACCGTTGGGCTCATATGTTCATATGAGCTAGTGAGCTAATCCCATCTTTTCCTATATATATATATATATATATATATATATATATATATATATATATATATATATATGGGAAAAGTTTATATAAGGTTGCAACCTTTAAGATGTAGAGTCCTGGATGCACCTCGAAAATCTATCAGAAATTTTGTTTTAATGTTGAAAAACAAAAAAAAAAAAAAATTTGAGTCTTGGATATAGTGCATATTGCAACACATTACCTAAAGTTAACAGCTCCTCAAATTACATAGGTTCAAGTTAGAGACCCTTGTTAACGGTATTTTTACTTTTACTGCGTCTATATTACTATAAGACGAAAGGATATAGAAGAGCATTTTAGACTTTTTATTTGAAATTTAAATCTCATCTCTCTCACACGCCTTCCTATTCTTTTTATCTTTGTTGTCCCACATCCTCTCTCTCTCTTTACCTCTCTCCTTTCCCTCCCCGATCATTGTTCTCTCTTGATGGGAAATCTCACATATAGGATCAAGAGAGAGAAAGAGAGAAATAATAAAAAAGGGGACAGCAAGGAAAGAGAAAGAATAAGAAGGGGGATAGTAAGGAAAGAGATAAAGAGAGAGAGGACGGAGGACAACATAGAGAGAGAAAGAGAGATAAGAGAGATGATGGGGGACGGCAAGGAGAGAGAAAGAATAGAATTGTGTGTGAGAGAGAGAAGATCTGTAAATTTCAAAATTCAAAACTTTTTAAGTTTAATAGTAAAAAGTCCAAAATGCCCTTCTATATCCTTTGGTCTTCAAGTAATATAGGGGCAATTAAAATAAAAATACGGTTCACAAGGGTCTCTAACTTGAACCTATATAATTTGGGGGGTTGTTAACCCTAGAAATCCCTTATTCACACACACACACACACACACACACGCACACACACACCACACACACACACACACACACACACACACACACACACACACACACACACACACACACACACACATATATATATATATATATATATATATATCCGGAAAACACTATACAATGCCTATAGGCGAAATGAACAGTGATTTTGTCTACCCTCATCACCGTCCAAAGTTCATCGCATAGTATTTTATTTTTCATTTTTTTTCTACAAATCAGAATGACCTGAAATTTGGAGGGTGTATTCATCAAAAATAGGGGAATCTTTGAAAACTATAAAAAAAAATATTTTACATAAAAAAAATTGATCAAAATGCTCCCAAAAAGTTTTAGGGGTATTTTGGTCAATTTATTTTTTACTGATAACTTTTTTTATATTTTATTACATACGCCTTATACCCTCAAATTTTTAGGTCATTCCAATTTATAAAAAAAAATAAAAAATAAAATACTATCTGACAATCGTGACCGCAGGATGAAATTTGAACGGTGATGAGGGTAGGCAAAATCACTATTCATTTTTTCCTATAGGTGTTGGGAAGACTTTTCCTATATTCTCGCTTTCCAGGGAGCTGGAGAAGTAGTCCTAAATGGGAAGACCCGGCATGCATCTACCTACCCTCACGCAAGCATTAGGTCGTGTCTAATTTAAACATTTTGAGCCTTGTTTTTAGGCTTTTTGTCAGAGGAGGTCTCTACCAGAGGGATGACTAGATGTATGTGCCCGGCGGACTCGATCTAATACTGCATTGCTCACACCTTGATGATTGATTATCAAATCATCATACCGATCTAAGAGTTCTCCCCTTTTAGTGTTTTCTACAACCGGCTCAATTAGGGCCAAATAGATAAGCTTCACACCAACTCAAGCTAAACTCAATCCTAAAATCTCCGTGTCAAGCAGCTTAACATAAAGAAAGAGGAAGAACTCCGGCCTAGCCATCAGGCATGAGGTCATCATCACATCTAGTTGGCCTTTGCTGTTGATTTAAGCTCCACCTCTTCCCTTGAGGAAAAAAAAGGAATTCTTCTTTTGCTTATAGCTTAATTAGGTCTTCTTTCGCGCAACTCAAGCCTTTGGTTGGTCTCGCTCTAAGCCTACCTACCCTTGAGAAAAGTCATTCTATTTCTGCCCTCTTAAGCTTCTTCTTTAGATTAGGGAAAACAAAGAGCTTTTGATTCGGGAGAAACTGGAGTTGTTGGTTCAGCTGAGACTGATGCTTCGACAAAGAAATTGACTATTCCTAAAAATTAGGATAAAAGAAATCCACGCTTTCGGAGGACCAGTGAACCTCGTATAGTAAGGAAGACTCAAATGATGATTATGATAGAAGATATAGGGCAGAAGAAAATCAAGCAAGCAAACCAAGTCTTTTCATTCGGTAAGTTAGAACTAGGAAGGGTTTCCTGTAACTTTCTCACCATTTGGTAAGCATGCCAACAAGATCTCATGAGAGCTTTGAATCAATCAGTAAGCTCACTCACAATCTACGGCTCAATTAGCACTAACCAAAGAGGGAATTCGATCCATCTCAAGGCAAGGTAGTGATTGAGACGATCCAGCGGCGTGATTCTATGTTCGACTCAATAAAGAAGCCTTTCTTTCGGCGAGCGAAACCCTCGCCGCACAGCTCTATAGTTTCTTTGATTTTTACCCCACCCACTGCCCTTGGCTGATTGAACGAACATTCTTCTCATCCTCCATTTCAGCTTCCTCTGTTTCAGAATTCTTTCAATCCTTATTGGCTCCTCTGCCCTCTCATTCTGATGATACAGATTCAAATTAGGATCTGGATGCGTCTACTGACACTTATTCATACTTGGAGATTGAAAAAGCAAATTCCCTTGCTTCTGATCTAGCGAATGGATTCCTATGATGCTTTTGATTTTGCTTTTTTTATAGCTTTTTTTTATTTATTACTTGGAAAGGAAAGAACTCTCTCTGCCCTTCACCCATCAAAGTCCAATCGATACATAAACCTCTTTCTCTTACAGATAAACCGTTGGAACCAGACCTCATAGGTCAATTACGGAAAAACATTTGGGACGTCTATGCCTATTTACCCTTTCTCTGTTCTTCTTCTGTTTCTACTGGGAAGAAAGTGAAAGCCAAGGTCCAGGTCCAAGAGAAGAAACCCTTTATCATCTAAAGGGCTTTCTAAGCTGCTTACTCGGAACTAGTGCTTTCCTATCCATACCACCTGTATTATTTCGGATCCTGTATCTGAAAACTTGACCTCCGCCTGGTTCCACTTGACTAAAAAGCTTTCCCGAGAAAGAGTACAGGCTACCTGACAAACCAACAGAGGAAACTCTCTTTCTAAAGAGATGGATTTGACAACGACCTCCTTTTTCTCTACGACCACCTCTCGCTTACCCGACCAAAAAGGAAGGAAGGAAACAAACTCTGTGAAAAGTCACCTTTGCATTGATTCTACCGGCCGCTCGCCTTTCACCAGAACAAAAGAGACTCTTTCTACGAGCGGAGCTGCTGGAACAAGAAGGATTTCTTCCTCTGTTCCATGTGCCCGAAAGAAGGAATTAAGTGTTTATTCCAAGCGTTAATTCCGAACTTACCCGTTCCCTCGCTTGACTACCTTCATATGAAAATATTTCATCATAAGTGGTTGTTAATGGAGTTGAAGTTACCAAGTTTTGAGGAGTCGGTATAAATTTATACCTGATTGCTCCACATATAGTTCCTCGAACCACATTTTCCAAACAAACCAGAGCCAATACGAATTGATCCTGTAACAGATCTGCTACAGAACGAATACATTTATTTTTTAAGTGATTCATATCGTCAAGTGTACCCATTTCAAATTTCATTCCAATCAAATGATCTGTATCGTGGTAATAAAAATATATTGTTCTGAGGTATATCAATATTCAATCTCTAGTTCATGTATTGTCGACCAATCCTTCCTAATTCACATCTTTGTTGAAAAAATCTCTTTCGTAATTCCTTATAGGGGGACTCAGAAAATACCAGATTCCCGCCTACACAAGAAAATTGTTGATAAAACTCCAAAATAGCATTTTCCTTCAACCCAATTTTCTTTTTCTCTTTCTCATTCAGGAAATACAATAATTTATCATTGTACACAATAAAATTTAGACACTTATATATCATTATTCTGTACGTGGAGTGTGACATCACTCACATGAAGCATTAAATGCCAATAGTGTGCTTCATGTGGGTGATATCACACCCCATGTGGATGATGTCACACCCCTCCTAATTTCCAAAAATACCCTTACTAAAAAAAATTCCATGTACAAAATAATGGTATAGAAGTGTCTAAAATTTGTCGAGTATGTATTTGTATATGTATATATATACTTATGGACGAAAATAAACAATGTTTTCGCCCATAAGCTCATCACTGTCCGAAAAAATCGGGCGGCATGCATTTTGCGACCCCCACGGACCTAGCATGTCTGCAGCGTTACCATCAGAACATAGTTCAAAAAATCACGCAGTGGTCCATTCAATAAACCACCACATACATAGTAAGATTGTGGCAGTGACGAAACAATGTAGCATTTCACCTATAGGCATTTTTAAGGTTTTTCTAAAAGCCTTCACAACGCCTATAGGTGCAATGAACAGTGATTTTGCCTATACTCATTACCGTCTAAAGTTCATTGCACGATCACGATTGTTCGGTAGTCTTTCAATTTTCATTTTTTTCTATGAATCAGAATGATTTGAAATTTAGAGTGTGTGTATATTTTACTGAGGCGCACCTAATAAAAATATGAAAAAATATTTCGCAAAGTATAAATTGGCCAAAATACCCCCATAAATTTTTAGGGGTATTTTAGTCAAATTATATTTTACGAATTATTTTTTTTCTATTTTTATTAGATTCTCCTATTTTCTATAAACACAAGCTCTAAATTTCAGATAATTCCTATTTGTAAAAAAAATAAAAATTGAAAATCGGACAACTGTGACCATGCGGTGAACTTTGGATGGTGATGAGAGTAGGCGAAACTCTTATTCATTTTCGCTTATAGGCATTGCGTAGTGTTTTTCTATATATATATATATATATATATATATATATATATATATATATATATATATATATATATATATATATATATATATATATAAGGGATTTCCTAGGATTAACAACCCCCCAAATTACATAGGTTCAAGTTAGAGACCCTTGTGAACCGTATTTTTACGTTTATTGCCCCTACATTACTTGAAGACCAAAGGATACATATGGGCATTTTGGACTTTTTACTTCTAAACTTGAAAAAATTTGAATTTTAAAATTTACCGATTTTCTCTCTCTTACACACAATCATATTCTTTCTCTCTCCTTGTTGTCCCCCATCCTCTTTCTCTTATCTCTCTTTCTCTCTTCATATTGTCCCCCATCTTCTCTCTCTTTATCTCTCTCCTTGTTGTTCCCCTTTCTATTCTTTCTCTCTCCTTGTTGTCCCCTTTTTTATTATCTCTCTCTCTCTCTCTTGATCCTATATGAGAGATTTCCAATCAAAAGAGAGTAATGATGGGAGAGAGAAAGGAGAGGGATAAAGAGAGAGAGAGAGGATGGGGGACAACAAATAAAGAGAAAGAATATACATAAGAAAACACCACACAACGGCTATAAGAGAAAATGAACAATGATTTCGTTTATCTTCACCACCGTCCAAAGTTCATCGCATAGTCACAGTTGTCCAGTAGTATTTCAATTTTTATTTTTTTTCTACAAATCAGAATGACCTGAAATTTGGAACGTGTATTCATCAAAAATAAGGGAATCTTCCCAAAAAAAAAAAATATTTTACATGAAAAACATTGATCAAAATACCCCTGAAAATTTTTCGGGGTATTTTGGTTTTGTTTTGCGGATAATTTTTTTTTATATTTTTATTAGATTCTCCTTAATAAGATGTACATCCCCTCCAAATTTTATGTCATTCTTATTTGTACAAAAAAAATGAAAGATAAAGCACTGCCGACAATCGTGACCGCACGATGAAATTTAAACAGTAAGGATAGGCAAAATCACTATTCATTTTCGCCTATAGACATTAGAAAGAATTTTCCATATATATATATATATATATATATATATAAGCAATGATCTAATACAATAGTTGTATCATAATATAATGCAACGACACTTCTAGAAAATCATGTTTGTTGTATTTGTATGGGGAAAGGTTTCTATGCTTCCCCTACAGCATAGAAGTTCTATCCAGCCGTCCAATTTTGATCAAGAGAGTCACTCACCGTTTGATCTTAGATATGATGTTTCAAAGTATTTTATTTTTAGTTTTTTTTATAAAAATTGTATGAATATGAAATTTGGTACGTGTCATCTTCTCATTGGGGCGCACCTATAAAAATTAATAAAAATAATTTTTCGATAAAAATAATAATGACCAAAATACCCCTTGAAATTTTGAAGGGTATTTATCATTTTATTTTATTGAAATTTTTTTTTTTTTTTTTTTTTGCTACTGCGAGTTTAATAAAGGCATGGACGTACAAAATTTGGTGTCAAAATACTTTACAAAAAAAATTTAAAAATAAAATAGTGTAGAGACGTGATATTGTGATTGGGGCAATCTTAGCCTTCCATTCAAAATGGACGGTTGGATAAAGGGGAGGATAGAACTTCTATGCTGTAGGGGAAACATAGAAAGCTTTCCCATTTGTATAACCCCAAATATTTCACACACACTCTCTTTATCTCAATAATCAATCCCCAAAAAAACAAAGTTCAATTTGAACCCTAGATAAGGTCAAAATGAGTCTTCTCTAAAAACGAATTTCGACCATTCATTTTGTGAATTTCAAGATCTTAGCCTTTATAAACTCAAAGTCATTTTTTCCTTTTCTAACATTGTTTATCTAATGATAATAAAGCCATCCAAAAAAATTGGAAATGAAAAAAATCTTTCTAAGGCCTAGATCTAAGCATCTCATCAAAATTAACAACCTATGTTAATTCGGCTAAAAAAGTATTTTCTCGGTTGTGTTTTCAATTTTTTCTTTTTTTGTGATTGTTAATTAGAATGAAAAGAGTGTATATTTCAAAATTTCAATCAAGCAAATGGACATAAGATGATTTTTTAAGGTTGTTGCATCATATTACTATACAACGGTTGCATGAAATCATTACCCTATATATATATATATATGAAAAAGCTAACAATAGCTGAGCAGCTATAATGAATATTAATGCAGTTGGAATCTCAACCGTCAGATATTCATCATGTGGTTCAGAATGCATATCACTATATGATTTTTAACTTTTTTTTTTAGAAATCGGATCATAATGAAATTTTACACGTGTGTACTAAAAAATAGGGTGTACAATTAAAAAATATGGGCGACCTCAAGATGCAAGTAAAATGTTGAAATTTTGAATTTGTTAAAACTTAAAAAGAGTTTCCACAACTTTAAAAACTTAAATGTATCACTTTTTTTTTTTTCCCTTTTTCTATGTTTACATATTATTTATTTTATTTTTATGTAGTTTTTGTTTTGTGCTTAAGGTTGTCTTGCCTCCTTTCCCGTTAACCTTGGCACCGTCCCTCTCTCTCTTTCTTTCTCTACGACTCTTTTCTCTCTCTAAAACACTGAGGGGCCTTCGAAATAGACTACAATCTAATCGATCTAGGTTTAAGGACTTGGTTAACCTAATCTGAGGTACCCAACTTGATCTCTGCATTTTGTTGTACTGAGACATGTGCTTTAAGGAATTGAATGAATTAGCATGCTTTGCACGTATAAGAGTATGATTGCTTAATAGAATTTGGGCGATCATGGTTTTAAGGCAACGTTTGAAAAAACGGATCGTCTATCCAAAAAATCAGGTTGGTTAAGTGGATCGACGATTCGGATTGGAGCATCGGGTGAATCGATAGGATTTGATCTTAAAAACTTTCAAAAAATCACTAAAAATTATTATAAAAAATGTAATTAGAATTTCAAGAAAAAATAAAGACAATGCATTATGAATTTTCATTATATTGCAAAAATAAGTGAATATTGAAATATTGTTTCGTGTTTAAATGCTTGTTGATTACATTTTGATTGTTTCTATCGATTTATTTTATGAGGCTTCTCTTTCTCTCTCTAGAGATGATAAGGGAGGACATGTACCTTGTATTTTGCAAATTTTTTTTTTTTTTTTTGCATATTATTTGAAAGTAAACAACCACAAATTTCAATTAATTGAATCATTTCCAAAGTCTTGCCTCATGGCCACAATTTTTTTTTTAAAAAAAAAAAAAAAAAAAAAAAAAAAGACCTCTCCAAATATTTACAAACCCATCCATTTTTCAGCTAAACACCATAGAAACAAGGCACTAACCCGATAAATATTTGCGTTATCGGGAGGAACAAAAGACAAAGATACACATCATTACGAGTCATTTTAACCACATCCGCCCACCTTCAAATGTCTATCTAAAATGCCCACGAGATTTAGCAAGCAAAAAGTATATGTTGCCAATTAAATAAGGGTGGTTGCCTCCAAATTTAATCACGAAATTTTAGTGCAAACAATTCTTAGAATTATCTCAAAATCTATTTTTATATTTAATTATAAACTTTTAAACTTCAAAAATGGTTAAAATCAAATAGATCTATAAACATATGAAAATATTGAAAATGGACGGTCTAGATAATGTGTTGTAAGATACACTATTTCTAGGACTCAAAATCTTCTTTTTTTTCCATATTTATACATCTTGATATCGAGATGATAAATTAGAGGGTGTTTCAAAATAAAAACAACATTTTCCGATAGATTTTTGAGACGCATCTTTAATTCTACATTTAAGGTTGCATCCTCATATAAACTTTTTCCATTAAATAAACCTAAGGTGTAATAATTAATATCGACAAAAATATAGAATTTAGAAATATAAATTTATAATCATGTTCTAATGAAATTGGAAAAATAAATAAACAAATTTATGCTTGTAATGAACAATAATAGAAAAATAGAAAGAGCAACTTGAAACATATTCTAAAATGGGCATATCAACTAAAGGTGCTCAATGAGCTATAATTATTTTATTTTTTAAATATCTTATGAACTTGTCTTATGTACCCCAAAGTTTAAAGGTCCTCAATGAGCGATTGCTATTCTATGTTTTTTTAATATTCTATGAACTATCGTGATTTACCCCAAAATACAACTCAAAACAAATGGGGATGGTATAGAATGAGGCTATTTACTTTTAGTATATGAAGGTCACAATTACCCATACCTATTCGATATGAAATCTGATAGCATGGATATCACAAAGTTCAAAAAAAAAAAATTTGAACTTAGAGCTTGGTCAATGAAATAAATGCAGCCGCCCAATTTCACATCAGATGGTTAAGATTAATTGTGATCACCTTGTACCAAAGGTAAATAGTCTCATTATATATTTTCCCAAACAAATCCCATAAACTTGTGTTATTTACTCCAAAGTTTATGGAAAAAGATGGGATTAACCCACTCGCTCATATGAACATATGAGCTCAACAGCTTAGATTGAATCTGAACCGATCTGACGATCACGGATGTCCACTAGTATTTAAATTATTATTTTTTTCTACAAATCCAAATCACTTGAATTTTTAGGTTTATGTTCTTCTCATCAAGGCACACTTAATAAAAATATAATTAATTATTCTTGAAAAATAGAATGACCAAAATACCCGCCGAAACTTTTCGGAGGTATTTTGATCAATTTATTTCAGGTAAAATATTTTTTTGATATTTTTTGAAGATTCAAATATTTTTTATGAACACATGCTTAAAATTTCAAATGATTTTAATTTGTAAAAAAAAAAAACTAAAATTCAAACACTACTGAACATCCGTGATCGTCAAATCGGTCCAAATTCAATCTAAAACATTGGTCTCATATGTTCATATGAGCTAATGGCTAATCTCTATCTTTTTCCAAAATTTATTGGCCTCACAAGGGATGATTTATTCCCCATCTAAGATTTGAAACAAGCAATGCCTCAGTGGCGTTGTATGAGCATTGGCGCGAGGTGTGGCCACCGCATATATCATGTGCATAGTAGGAGCTTCTAATAAAGAAAGCGTTGACTTCAAAGTTTTAAAATAGGGGAGGGTCACTTAAAACTACGATTCAATGGTTTTAGAGCTTCAAGGGATTATATCAGTTACAACTACGATCCGTAAGTGCATCCCGATTATATCACTTATAACCACAATCCATTGTATTCCACTAAACCAAAAATGAAAATTATAATGCACTTACGGATCCTAGTTATAACTGATATACCTACTAAGCTTTCTTTCTTTCTTTTTTTGTAATTTTCCCTCTTTATAAAAATGATCAAAAAAGATTCTTTTCTTTATATGTATTTTCTCTTTCCACTAAATATCCTAATAGAAAGAAGAGAAAACCCCAAAAATAAATATGTGAAATTCTTTTTTTTTTTTATGTATTTTTTCTCTCAACAAAACATCCCAATAGAGAAAAAAAAAAACCTCAAATGTAAGTAATAAAAAATCCAAAAAGATTTACTTCTTTCTATGCACTTTTTCTCTCTCCAAAACATCCAATAAAGAGAACAAAAAACCTCAAAAGTAATTAAGTGAAATTCCCTTCTTTCTATGCACTTTTTCTCTCAATACGAAATATCCCGATAGAAAGAAGAGAAAAAGCCCAAAAGTAAGTACACGAAAGATGGAATCAATCTCTATCCCATGATAGGTAGACTCTTATGACAATCTTAAGCTAATGATACCTTATCCCATAAAAACAAATTCTACACAATAAGAAATTGAGTTAATGGCAAATCTCAAATTAATAAAAAATCAGTCCTATATGAAATGAAATCAAGACAATTATCAACAGCCAACACGTCTCATTGCAAGGATTCATGACAGTCTTACTTCCTCAAATCTAAAAGGTTTGTCCTTTTGAAAATGAAAGTTATGTCCTGTTGCTTCCAAGTTTCAATATCAACTCCATCGTAGTGCCTTTGAAAAGGTTGAAGGTTTGCCTTGAAAGGTTTTTCGAAGTCCCAATCCATTGTGCTGTTCAGTGTCATTCTGAGAATAAGTAACTTTGGCACCTCATCTACTGAAGTAGTCCCTGTAGGCCTCAATAGCACGTCTTGTACCGAAGTGGTTGGAAATCTATCCGCACCTCTTGTACCGAAGTAGTCCTTGAAGTGATGCTCTGAAGATAGCTCAAGAAGTGTGGGAGACGCTTTACCATACATATCAAAAAGAAATATGGTGTTCTTAATCTCCTTTTACCTCTTGCACAAATTCCTTACGGTCAGGTTTGTTAAATTATGAGTTGTATTTTGTCTTATCCTTATCAATGAAAAAAGGGTAGGGGACTTTCTCCCCCACTGACTTACCCCAAAAAAAAAAAAAATATTTGCAAATGTTCTCCAACTTAAATCTAAATTTATCAATTTGCTAAGGGGCAGAGGGGAGCTCAATTAATGACTGAATGTGACTGAATATATGAACAAGTTCGAAACCATATGTGACCACCTTACAATGATTGGTAGTCCAGTTAGTGATCAAGATATAATCCTTTATATCCCCAAAGGTCTTGGTCTATAGTTTAAGTCTTCTAAGACCTCCTTAGTAACCATATTTGAATTCACTCTTTTGTAAAGGACCAACAAAATGGGAAGGTGACCGTTAAGGGGGTGCTGAGAGGACTTATATGTACTTCAAACTGACCAACTCTATGGTTTGGCTATGCCCATATCAAACTAAAGGAGCAATGTCTATCTTGTGGCATGAGCGTCTATGTCATCGTAGTTTTTCTATTGTTCACATCTAAGAAGAGAATCAAGTCTTCCCAACTTTGCTGATGACTTATTGGTTCATTATGTTCAGCTTGCTAATTACACAAACAATCTAAATCTACCCTTGATCTTAATGGTAGCAAGTCTAAGGCACCTCTTGATCTAGTCCCGTACCTATTACTTCTCTATCTAGTTCTTGGTTTTATATGCAACATTTGTACAAGACTATACTTGGTTACTTGGATATATTTTCTAAAACAAAAATCTGATGTGTTTGATCGATTTGTTAAATTACATGCTTATGTTGAACGTCAATTTGCCTATAAACTTAAAACCTTTAGGTCAGATAGTGACGGTGAATTTACCTCTCATGTATCTAACTAAGATTTGAATCAACATGGAATCTATCATCAATAATCATTTCTATGTACTACTCAAAATGACGTCATCGAACGGAAGCACTACCATATTGTTGAAAGCAATCTTTCAATGATGTACGCTAGTGATCTACCACAGTTTTTTTGGCCAGAGGGCTTTTCCACCATTGTGCACCTCATTAATAGACTACTCTGCTATTCATTAGTTTTCATATCTCCATGTAGACACCCGGATCCCGATCTAGGAAACTCCAAAACGAATCCTCCATATTCATATCATTCATTTGGTGGACATTGAGTTCTAGACTTTTAAGAACTCCAAATCATTTTTTTTCTTTTTCAAAATTATTTATATACTAATGATAAAATCATCTACAAAATTTCAGATAAGAAAAAAAAATCCCAAAAAAGCCTAGATCTAATTATCCATTAAAATGAAGTGCCTGTGTTCTTTGCTTTAAAAATAAATAAATAATAAAATCACTTTTTAAAGTGATTTTTCCAAATTTTATTTTTTCGAGATTTTTCATCTGAATGAAAATAGTGTATGTTACAACCGGGGTCAAACAAATGCCCTTAACATGATTTTTGAATATTTGTATTATCATATTACTACAAAACCATTGCGTGAAAGCACTCAACATATGTGTGCGGGGCACTTAGCTGAATACAAATTTGTTAATCAAAATTGACAATGAACTGGAGACATCATCCCCAACGATCACCTCAATACAAATCACAAACATTATTAACACATGCACATACATAAAATAGTGGACCTAATTTCATGTGCTAAGGAGAGAGAGATATTCTGTCCTATCGATACCAACCATTTACAGTCATTCCACCATCAACACAAATGACTTGCCCTGTGATATATGATGCAGATGGCATGCAAAGGAATGCAACCACTGATGAGACTTCCTCTGGCTCCCCTAAGCGGCCGAGAGGGGTTCGCGCGACTACACTTTCTGTATTCTTCTCTGCTTCAAAATACTGCAGGAAGAAGGAATTAAGATTAATATTGGGTGGAGGAAGGGGAAAGGAGTTCAGATCCGAATGTAGTTTCACCAGCACACTTCTTCCACTGTACTACCACCACTACCAATGGTTACTAACTTCACCGTCATAGAAAACGCCATTGTTAAAAGGCCATGATCAAAGTGACAAATTCTTTGAGTAACTTCTTACGAGAAAATCTCATAGAAGATATCAAGATTTTTCATCTTTTGATAACATCTTTAAAAACAGGTTGCGGTTTGCATAGAGTTACAACTTTAACAATCAAATTAAGGCACGCTTCCAAATTTTAATATAAATCTAATTTTGGTGTAAAAAATTCTTAAGATAGCTTGAGAATCTATTTTTGTCTCTAATTATAAAATTTGAAACTCCAAAAATGGTTCAAATCAAGTAGATCTATGAACAAACAAGAATCTTGAAAATGGGTGGTCCAGATAATGTGTTGCAAGCTACACTATTTTTGGGACTCGAAATCTTTTTTTCTTTTCATACTCATTCATCTCGATGTTGAAAGGGTTTTCCAGCATCAAAACAACTTTTATGATGGATTTTTGAGGTGCACCTTTAAACTACATTTTAAGGTTGCAACCTTATATAAATTTTTTCCTTAAAAATATGGAGAACTGAAATAATACAATTTTTTATTGGAACAATATTTAAGGAGTTTCCAAATACTCGCGCATGAACGCACAAGCTAATTGAATGTGCGTTACACAAATATCTAATGAAAATTTTATCATTTAAATTATAATCCAAACATAGAGGGAAACATATAGGGAAAATCAAGAAATACGTCATCACAAAAGTTTAGAAAATATTGAAAAGCAAATTTACTAAAAAGGGGCACAATTATCAATAAGACAGGATTGCATAAAATGGTTTTGGACAAAGAACCAGAATGAGAATATACCAAAATTCTATCTTATGACTAAAACCTTGCAATTGCCCAAACTTCACTATAACTTGTACTCATCAAACAAAATATCAGTCACCTATATATTGACCACTCTAAAGCAGAATATAAATTATTCATGCAATGAGGGTTTAGTGTACGGACAACTGTTGGCCCTTGGGCTGATCGAATTCAAATAAGAACTTACTTTTTTTGCAAGAGGTGTCATTATGACCCAAGGTGCCACGCAATTGGTCCGAATATTGTCACTTGCCCACTCACATGCCAAATTTTTGGTTAACTGATTCATAGCAGCTAAGAAAGGCATCCAAATGAGGGAGAATGGGTATGATAAAGTATGGCATGTAAGAGTACTGAACTTTGAAGCAATGAGAAAGAAAATATCAGATTTACTGTTACCTTTAGTTGCTCCATATATGGTACAAGAATTTACAGCAACAATGCTAGCCACAGAGGACATGAATACAATACTTCCTGCTTCTGATGCTTTGAGAAGAGGATGTGCAAGTTGACACATATGATAAGCAGATTCAAAGTTGGTTGCCATTGTAAAGGAGAAGTCATCAGCTGTATATTCCACAGTAGGCTTTAGTCTGTTCGTTCCTACATTATTCACCTAAGCCCATCAAGCCGAACAGGCCCAACTCTTTGAATTAGAATGGTAAAACCAATAAACTAACCCCTGAACCATAAGCCAATTTATTATTCAATTATAAGCATTATGGAAAGAAAAACAACAAATTCTACATAAAACAGGAGCCCAGAGGCACCAAAGTACATGTATGCTTCGATCTCTTAGTTGCTATGCAATTGTTGGCGTATAAAAAAGGGAACCAAAAAAAGTAGGAAATTTGAAGCATCAACGATTCCGAACAAAAGATAACACTCCAAACAAGAAGAAAGAATCAGTCTATTGAGCTGATAACTGGAAAAGTTGAGTTTCAGATATGTATATGCATGTTTTCGCATGACATGCTTTTCATATAAAGTTGCCAAATTCTCAACATGGATGAAACCAAAATTTTACTTCCTTGCCGTGGTCGACTGAGTCTATTCAAAATAAATTAAGGTGTTTACTATGTATACCATGAATCCGTGGATGGTATTCCATATGGACATCAGTCATCTGTTCCCAATGATGAATGCTGGGGGTTATTCTAGTTGGTCCATGGGATAATATCCGAGATATAAGGGATTTGCACCATTTGTCATCCAGAATGGAAGGTGAATGACACTTTGGAATACCATATACCATACTCCATATGGTTTGCTGTCCTTATTTACTATGAAGAAGAATGAAAGGAAGTGTAGGATGACAAGAACACCACTGCCTCCTTCTCAAAATGCAAGTGAGAACATCTTGTTCAGTAAATGATTCAAACCTTGAAATTTATCGCCCATGTAAACCAAGATTGGCAACCCAAAAAAATAATAATTAACCAGAGGCAAGGTACATGAATATTTGAATATTATTAAATGCAAACCATGTAAAAAAAGAAAGGCCCTCTAAGTTCCTAAGGAAACATATCAATCACCAGATATATTATTGCAGAAAATAAAGGAAACTTTATACAGATAAACCATCTCAACATACAGGGTCCTGATGAAAAAACAAGCTCAGAATAAGGGAAGAACCTCTGTCTACACAGGCAACAAAAAATTAGTCATAGTCAGTTCAAGGACAAGCATATATTCAATTTTAAGGGAAGATTGGCAAAAGTTCTATCAAGAATACTGTTCATTTTTCATATTGAGTGATATATTTGTAAGGAAAAGGTTAAAATGGACCATTTTTTCACTTTCAAAGATATAAAGAAATATTCAAGTTATTGATCTATCCATTTCGAAATTATTCCATAATTAGTGAAGCAAAAGGAAATGCATTTACAATTTCAAGAAAAAAAAAAAAACTCACAGAATTTACGAATAGGATAAAATTTGGGGTAAAAGATAAGACACGTACAAGAATATTGAGCTTTCCTTTAAAATATGAAGATACAGCTTCAATCAGTTTCTGCCTTTCCATACGGGATGATAAATCACAAACCGAACCATGCACATTCAATCCCATTCCCTTCCACTCATCCAAGCACTTGTCAAGATCAACTTCATTACGACAACAAGTGTACACTGATGCTCCAAGTCCAGCTAATTCTTCTACAATCGCACATCTGCAAAAAGAGTGAAGTAGGTAATGCACAATGCATTAAATTACGAGAGCTTGATTTTCTGCTACAAGTAAAGGAGGAAAGTTAGCCATACCATTGAAGCAGAATATAGCATATCAACATTGGATTTATTAATACAGCAAGTACCAACTACCTTAGTTGTCTTAAGAGCATCAAAATAATAAGGTATAGAATTAGATTTGGATGCACTCAAAGATAGTTTTCAAAGTAGTTTTGTCAAGGAGAAATAATGCTGAACTGATAAAAAAGAAACAGGATAAAATGGTTGAAGTATTTCCTAGGAAACTTTGCATACATCAATGTATGGCAGTAACAGGTTACTTGAGAATCAAATGGGGATCCTGTGTAATCCCGAATGTTGAATTCCACGAATCTATTTAATTATCAAGTTAGAGAAAGTCCTACTACCAACTATTTCACTTGGGGCAACCTCAGTACCTCACAAAACAAACAATACAAGTTAGCAGGAGTGTAGCTATCCATTAGCTTGTGAAACAACAACAGCCCAAGTATCAAGTTGTAATGAAGAACTAACAAACTTTTCCAATTTTCTTGTGGGTAGTGAGTTTCCTTATCTCTTATCAGTGAGCAAGAATGCCTCAAATTTCACTCAAACCTAAAGTGGAACAGTGCGGACAAAACTCCCTATGGATTAAGATTTCTAAAATGGTAATGGCAGGTTTTAAAATTTTTAAAAATTGCAAAAGTTACATATACCAAATTTTCTTACTACATACTGGTACATAAATATCTGAAAAGAGTAAGACAAAAAGGAGTCAACAAGTATATCGTCAAATAAATAATAAATAGAAATAGGCTGACCATTAGTACCTCATCTAAATTTTAACTATTCTACCAAGGTATTTGTTATACCATCCTGATATGGTTTCAGTTGTCCCGTTACGTTCTCCAAACCCTGTAAACTCCTAAATGAGTAAAAAATCCATTTTCTATCATAAGGTTAGATTTAGGAAATAATAGGAAATCACGTGCATGCACACACACACATGTGCACTCACACGCACACATGCACACATGCACACACGCACACACATGGGCTTCCACACACACACACACACACACACAACAAAAACAAACAAAAGTCCATTTTCTGTTATAAGGTTAGATTTAGAAAATAACAGGAAATCAAACACACATGCGTGAACACTTGCACACACACACACGTGTGTGCGCACGCTCACATAAAGGAAGCAGTTTTCTAATCTCAATAACACTTTCTTGGATGACTGCATCAAGAATTTAGGAACACCAGGCTAAAATAAAGAAGAAAAAAAAAATGACAGAAATAAAGTTGGATGCAATAAGATAAACCAATATACACATACATGTCAAATAAATCCTGAAGGAATTTGTCTGCCTTATCTAGCTCCTATGATATACCAAATTGTTTACCTGAATTTGCTATCATACTTAATGGTTTTCTATCTTGGCCCAGGACCCCATATATAAAGTATCCCAGATACAGTTTTTCTTAACCCCTCATGAAGCCATATGACTCCAAGCGAAAGACCCTACAAAATTGGAAAATGGTTTGTGCTCATTTAGCAATTTAAAGAAACTTCAAAATGTGATGCAATGACAAAGAACCATATCATGTAAGAACAGCACCTAGACATACTAGATTAATGTTTTCCTGGTTCCGTCAATCTCTTAATCACCTAGATTAGGAAGGTAACAACCCCACTCACAAAAAAATATAGTATAAAGAAAAGAGCGGGTAAGAAGAAAAAATCATATATTGCTTATCAGTGCATATCACTTTATAGATAAAAGAAAATTTAAATGAAGCCCATTAACTAGCATACAGTAAAAACAGAGCCACTCATAAGAAGCATATAACTAACATATAACTTACATTCACTAAATGAGGAGCCACTTTATAACAAATTCTTCAGGTTTGAGTGAAATATATTTAACCAGTAGTGAGGTTATAATTTCTCACACAGTATATAGATAGAGAATCTACAAAGTCAAACAAATATTTACAAGCAGTGTGCCGGGAATCAGCCGAGTCAACTCAGACACAGCCAAGTTACAGGGTGAGGCCGAGTACCCAGGATTTGTGTGTACAACTCGGGGCATTTAAAAATTTTCGAATAAATAAAAATATGTTATACGAATTTTTTCTTACAAGATTTGGATGTATTTGGCAAAGATTGGTGAGTTTTTTTTGCCATAATTAATATTTTATATTTTCTTTTTTTGGATTTTTTAAAATGTCCCAAATTGTAAATTGGGTTTTTTAAATCTATTTTTTCTCTACTTTTTTAAGCTTGATTTAACTTTAAAGTTGTTTCAGGTTTGAATTTACTTTTAATACATGTTTTTAATCTTTCAATTTTTGTAATTTTTTTAAAATTCTTTTAGGACCTTTTGGCCTTGTGCTGGACTCGGTTGAGTCCTGAGCAGAATCCTGAGTCCTGAGGACTCGGCAGAGAAATTGCTTCAGCCAGGGGCGAGTCCCGACACACTCATCATACTAAATGAGTCAAAAGACCGAAAGAGGTTACTAGCAGTTCACTAAATCAGATTAACAATGAATAAAATCACATGAAAAAGTGGAATTTCAGTATCTTATAAGCAATACTCGCAATATTCAAAGCAAGAAACCAGGTGACAAATTCCTGAATTAACATTCACAAAAAGAAAAGGTGACAATTTATTCAATAGAAAAAACACTTTGCCAGAACAGTTACTATTTACTAATAATAGGGAACAAGGGGATGATTAATTAGATAGAAAATCTCTCTCTCTCTCTCTCTCTCTCTCTCTCTCTCTCTCTCTCTCTCTCTCTCTCTCTCTCTCTCTCTCTCTCTCTCTTTCTCTCTCTCTCTCTCTCTCTAAAAATCATAAATGTACTGCAGAACAGGGTTCCACAATCTATGCCAAAGGAAAATCAATGCGTGGAGCAAAGAACATATAAAATTTGATTTGCAGAATACATTGATAATGGATGAAAAGAAACAAACTTCATCTTCAGTATCAGAGTTCGGATTGTAAAACATATCCACTGACTGTAAAACATGATAATTTACTACTGGCTTGAATTCAAAAGATCCTAGAGAGAGAGACCCAATTCCTTTGGTGCCACCAGTGACGAGAGCAGTCATTCCATTGAGAGACCATCTCTCTCCTCCTCTTTTTATCCCGCAGCTGCTGCGGCTGCCCTCTGCTTCCTCACCCATTTCTCTTGCTTTCGATCAGGAAAAGACCCTGCACAGAGAGATGCATATACAGTGTCCTCCTTCCTGCCTCACACTTTGGTGCACAGCGCTGAATTTCGATTCTCGAGGACTTGGGACTTCTTCTTTCTGTTTCTTTTTTTTTTCTGTTTCTTTTTCTTTTTTTTTCTGTTTCTTTTTTTTTTTTAATTTAATATAAATAATTTGATATTTACATATAAAATATGAGTAATGATCTACGAGACCCTCCACCACCACACACCCATGAGTTGATCTTTTGGAGTTTTACGGAAGGTATGGATTATTACTCATAAACTATATACATAAATAATAATAAAATATTTTATATAGCTATATTTTTGTGTACTTGAATTTAATCGTAAAATATTTTATATAGTTATATTTTTGTGTACTTGAATTTAATCGTAAAATATTTTATATAGTTATATTTTTGTGTACTTGAATTTAATCGTAAAATATTTTATATAGTTATATTTTTGTGTACTTGAATTTAATCAAACCGGCAGCACCAAGCTTTGTTTCGATTTACGCTTAAAATTCGAAAGTTTCGGCCTAAAGGCAAAACAAAAATAATAACATTGCTTTGGAGTTGGCCCCTAGGACATATGCAACTTTGGAGAAAGAACATTGGATTGAAAAAAGAACGTCGGATTTGTGTGGTCTTGTTAAAACGGGATTTTTTCATGGCCTCAGGTAGGGTATTGTTTCCATAGAGTATAATGATTTCTAGGATTCACGCATTAGTTGATTAGAAAAGATTCATTGTATCAACTCCAAATAATTATCGAAAAAAGGTCAATAATTATTAAAAAAAACAAATGATAATTATGAAATAATTATTGAAAAAGGCTAATGATAATTGTGAAATAATTATTGAAAAAGGCAAATGATAATGATGTGGTGAGCATGACACCCCCACACATCCCATTAAATTTGAAGCGCGTATTTTGTGCTCTGGCGGGATTATGTTGTGCATCTACTACCTGTAGATTTTTATTCACACGTATACCTGTTTAATAAATATCTTGAAAAATATCCAAATTGCCTCTTTTCAAGGCTGAAAACTCTCAAGCGCCTATTTGATAATTAGGAACTGGAATTTTATTGGAGATTTGGTTTTCAAGACTCTAAAATTGAATACTTTGATGATTGGGATCAATAAAAATTAGAAATAATATGTGGTTTTCAAATGCGGGGAACCAAAACCTAGACCGGTAACTGAGGCTCAAGTGATGCTACTACGATAACCTCAACCTCATTTCCAAAAAAATAATAAGTCAATGAGGATTCGGCCCTGTCTTTTGGTAGTGAGAATGAAATCAGAGATCTCATCATGGGGTTCGGCAATACTACTATCAAGTCCCATATCATTTTCAAAAGTGTATTACGGCCATGACATCCGATTTTTGGACATCTTCCAATGAGAATGATTAAAAACATAAGAGAGAAATTAAACATCGTCCCATTTTTGCACATCTGTAATCCACTCATGAAAACAACAAGAGCTAACAACAATCTTCCATTCAAATACATAACTGCGAATCCAATTCATTAAACTAGAAACAATCATCTACATCTAACTAAGGCTAATGCAAGCTAGGCATTGCAACGGTAAGCATTTTATCTCAATTCTCAAGAAAGTGAAACACAAAAAATCAACAAGGGCTACAATTTTTTAGAAAAATAAGATCCACTCCAACAAAGAGGTAGATTGAGAGAGAGAAGAAATAGACACAAAAAGACACAGAAAAAGTGAAGAAAGGAAAAGGAAAACAAGAGGGGAGAGGAAAAAAAGTGAAAGGAAAAGTAAGCATTCCCTTTTTTTTACTTTTGGATGGGGTTTTTGTGAGAGCCAACTCATACTATACATATGCAGGTCCCCTCTTAAACTATTTAGAAATGAATTTTGAATATAAAATTTTAGAGATTCATGACCTAGGTTAAGATGATCATGAAGGTGAAAATAAAATAAAATTTTTGATATTTAAAATGTAAATTTTTTTAAAAAAATCTACATGGTATAAACCTTGTGAGTTTTTTACAACATCCATATTTGGTGAGTAAGCGGGCCATTGCACGAGCTTAATCATGGAGGACTTTTCCTTTTGCAACTCTTAATAGTAATTATAAAAAAATGAACAGTACTTTGTAACCATGGTGGAGACTAGACAAACATAATCCATAAAAAACCCCTCCATGAAACTGATAAATATCATGTTTTCACATTAAAAACATGCAAAAGAAATCAAAAACAAGAATTTGTATATAAGTTAAATGAATAGAACTACTCACAAAAAATGATGATAGTTCAAAAAGATATGAGAATTTATGGCCTCACTCAGGGTATGCCTTTAATTGAACAGAATAGCGCACCAGGATTCCTATAGCCACCCCAATTAATTGAAAAAATACTATAACGATGATGATGATTCACAAAGATTGATGGTAAAGTCTCAAATATAAAAAACATAGAAGAGTTCATAATAAACAAAAAAAAATCACGAAAAAATAGAATTTCCATGGAGTAAGCATCCAAGCATGAACCTTGAAGCAAAATTGCAAACAGGAAGTACAAGAAATGCAGGGACTTTATTTTGAGAATTGGGGGTATGAGAATTGCTTGTAATCAAAGAAAAGGCACAACTCTAAGTCTTTTGGTATAAAATTCTAGGGTTTTTATTTTGAGAATTCAAGTTTTTTCTTTCTTTTTTTTCAGTTTTGATTTTGAAAGGCAAAGTGGATTTCGTTTGAAAGCTCGCCTTCCTCTCGAGAGACATACCTGCCACGAGAGAGACAAGACGTCTAGAGAGAGAAGATGAAAGAGATTGGGGGGCTCGGGGAGAAAAGTTGTAAAGGAAAATTTGAAAGGGAAGGGAAAAAAAATATCAGCCAATAAAGATGCCACTACTTTGCTTAGAAATGAAGGTTCCATATTTTTTTGAATGTTAATAGTAAGTTTTTATTTATAAAAGGAAAATTGTTTCATGTGGCGGGGACTGTATTTTTATATTTTGGTCCGTAAGGGATAAAGCATCTATTTTAAAGGGGTAATGATTTCATGCGACCGTTGTATATGATGCAACAACTTTAAAAAATGGCTATTTGTTTGATTCAAATTTTAAAATATACACTCTTCTTATTCTAATGAACAATCACAAAAAATAAAAAAAAATTGAAAACACAACTGAAAAAGTATTTTTTTAATTCAATTAACATAGGCCGTTCATTTTGGTGAGATGCTTAGATCTAGGCTTTAGTAGGATTTTTTCATTTCCAATTTTTTTGGATGGCTTTATTATCATTAGATGAACAATTTTAAAGAGAAAAAAATGATTTTGAGTTTATAAAAACCAAGATCTTGAAATTCACAAAATGAATGGTCTAGATTCGTTTTTAGAGGGGACTCATTTTGACCATATCTACGGTTCAAATTGAACTTTTTTTTTTGGGGGATTGATTATTGAGATGAAGATAGTATGTGTGTGTGTAAAAATTGGGGTCATACAAATACCATAAACATGGTTTTCGAGAAGTGTCGTTGCAATATACTATGATACAACCGTTGCATTGGATCATTGTTCATTTTAAATATTGATGCAAATAGGTAGTCCATCTAAAAACAATTGAAACTAACCGTCCAAATATTTTCTTAATAGAATTATTATTTTTAATTTTAAAAATTTATTTATTATTTGTATTCATGATCTCCATGCTAGAGATTACATATCCTCAAAATTAAAATCCATCTCAAAAATAGATTTTTTAAGAGGTGACTCATTTCTTGATGGACACATAGAAAGGTGTCTCTAATAAAAAGAGGTAACCTCCAAATAATAAATACAAAGAAGACGAAATAGAGAGAGTCATCTATTCAAAAGAGGCCGATCAACACTTCCAAAAAAATGACCAAACTCTAAACCTTGAAGAGCTGCAATACCAACAAACTTAGACGCCCCAAAATCCGCCACTGCGGCCGAGTCCTTACAGCTACTTGGCCAGGGAAATTTTTAATCATGTCCTTCTAATCAATAAAGGAAAATTGTTTTTTGTGGGCTCAACTGCATTTCTACAATATATGGTCCAGAGGTATAAAGAGGTATAAAGCGTCCATCTTAAAGATGAATGTAAATAGGTGGTCCATCTAAAAACAAATGTAACTAATGGTTCACATATTTTCTTAATATAATTATTAACTCTAGTTTTTTTTTTTTTTCTTTTTTTCATATTCATGATATGCTTGTTAAAGATTATATATTCTCTAAAAATTAAGATCAAATTATAATTAAAAAATATATTTATTGTTAAACCTACGTTCCTACAATATGCGGGCTAGCTGCATAGAAACCGTGTCCATAAATGTGTGCATTTTATAGAGAGAGAACAACCAAAGCGGTACATTCACTCTCGCTGCTCCAACATCCATCCTTTAGCTGGATGGTGAGATATACTGGTGGCCTTGGTTTTCGTAGTTTATATAGATCATATTAATTTTTAAAACCTTAAAAATCAGTGATTCAGATTAGAACTGGCTTGTATTGATTCTAGAATAAGTCAAGTCAATCGGATCTCATAAATATTAGAAATCAGCATGTTCCTTCAACCAGCCCAACTTTATTTTTATATGTTTTTTAATTTTTTATTCCTTAACTTTTCAAATTGACTAATCGTTAAACCGGACTTCTGATATGCTAATCTAGATTGATGTTTTAGAAGGGAGAAAAGTTTATATAAGGGCGAGGCTCTAAACAATTAAATTTATTGGATATGGTGATATCAAAATCACCTCCATAAAGAAATCCCATATTACATGGGACTGTGATTAATATTGATAAATTTTCTAAATAAAATATAAATTCAAAAAGATTACAATTCTGAGATATATCTCTTAATTCTTGAAATATATGTAAAGTCAATAGGAAGTTTCCTATTTGATGTGGATTTCTAACCTTTATATATATATAGATATATATATATATATATATATGATGAAAATACATAGAATTTATGTGCCCTATTTAGGTCACCATATGAGAAAAGTGGCTTCCTCTAAAGATAGAGGTTGGACCTCCGTTACTCAGCTTCCTACGAAGAAAAACACCATGAATGTGTCTCCTGTGATTGAGATGTTGGTTTTTTGTAGAGTTTACTCAGGTTCCTACAAAGAGAAACACTATGAATGTGTCTTTTATGATTGAGAGGCTGGTTTCTTGTAGAGAAGCAGTGATACTGGTTTCTTGTAAAGAAGCGATTCCCATAAAGATTTTGGGGTGTTTAACTTTTAGTGAGAAAAAGTCTCTGTTGTTTTTGGGTGGTTTTCCCTTTAGTGAGAGAAAGTCTTAGTTGTTCTCAATGATCTCTTCTTGGAGAGCGATTTAGTTATGGAATAGAGATGAGTCTATTCCTGGACAGTGGTTTAGATGTAGCCCTCTAAAGGTAAACCACGTAAATCTTTGAGTTAATGTGGTATGTATATTTCATGTTTTATTTATCAGATTATAGCTCATGCTCTCTCTTATTTTGTTTCTCACTGGATAAGTACACAATTTTGGTGGGGATCCAATTTTTGGGATGATTTTAAAATTCTAACAAAATTAAGGCGCACCTCAAAAAGCTCACTTAAAGAAGTTGCTTTGATATTAAAAAACCTTCAACTAGATCATCTCGACCACAAGATGTATAGACATGAAGAAAAAATAGATTTTAAATATCGAATAGTGCATCATGTAACATATTATCTAAATCGTCAATTTTCAAGATTTTTAAATTTTCATCGATAATGTTCGATCTACACTTTTTTTAATCTTTAAAATTTATAATTAAAAATAAAAATAAATTTTCAAGCCACTGTAAAGATTTATGATATAAAACAACATATTTTAGCATTGTTTCAAGGCGCACCTTTGATTGCTCAGTGCTTTAGCTTTATACAAACCACAACCTTTAGAAGTATGATCCGCGTCATCGTTTTTAGACGTTTGTGATACTTTTGGACCCAGTACGTATGCTGCCAAGTTTGCATTTGTAGAAATGCGGGCCTTTTAATAAACTTATTTGTTAGATGGGTTTTAAGACTTAATTTTGAAGAACATGCAATCTCAAGATCATAAATATGGAAAAATAAATAAATTTAAAAATTATAAATAATAATTTTAATAAAAAAATATTTCAACAGTTAGTTTCAATTGTTTTTAAATACAACACTTATTTGCATCGGTATTTAGGATGGATGCTTTATACCATGTGGACCGCAAACATCAAACAATTTTCCTTGCTTTTTCTCATCCAATCATTTAAAAAAGAAGGAAGAGCGTGCGTTTAGGTACTTCAAGCAAAGCTACCCTTGTCGGGAAGCCTTTAACAACCCCAAGGGGTGTTATGGAAATCTATTGGTCTGATGAGAGTACTCTTTTAAATGGTTTCTAAGTCTACTCCAAAAGCCGGCCTTTTTTGACCTGTTTCTATTCATTCTGAACTATGCTACCTCAAGAGCACCTGTCTACTCCACCGGACAAAATGCTTGCTTCGGAGAGATTTTAAATCTAAATAAAATTATGCGGGAATCGTTAGATAATTACTTTTAAAGCCACAACTGTTTAAATTATAAAGGTTGATAATAGAATAAGTTATAAATGGTAAATTTACTAACTTTATTTTATTTTTTTGACACTGTTTTTATGAGTCCATGTAGAAATGAGTCACCTCTTAAAAATATATTTTTGAGATGGATTTTTGGACTTAATTGTTATGGACATGTAATATCTAACAAGGAGATCATGAATATGAATAAATAAATAAAATTTCAAAATTAACAATAATAATTCTAATAAGAAAACATTTGGATCGTTAGTTTCAATTGTTTTTAGATGGACCACCTATTTGTGTCCATCTTTAAGACGGATGCTTTATGCCATGGGATCACATATTGTAGAAATGTGGTCCAACCCGTATAAAATAATTTTTCTTATTTTTTTAAAAGTTAATTTTTGTGATATATTGCTCATTAAGTAATAGTACTTTAGTAAATATCACTAAAAGAAAATGAGTATTTTACAAAATTGAAAATATTACTAAAAGATAATAGTATTTTACAAAATAAAGTTCTAATATACTAGCTTCCAAAATAATATTGTATTTTTATAAAACTTTAAAAGTTGTAATTGCTTAATGATTAAATCACCTATTAAAAATTTTAAACAAAAATACTTTTTTTTTTTAATGAAAAACGGTTAGATAGGGCTACAACCCTATTAGAATAAGCAAATCCTAACTTCATAACTCATCGAAAATTACAATCAAGCATTGGAAAATCTTTAAATCATTCATCTCGACTTTAACATTATGGTTGTGAAAAAAAATTAAGATTTCAAACTCTAAAAATAGTATATATTGTAACAAATTATCTAGAACGTCCATTTTTTTTAAAAAACAAGTGTTCACATATCCGTAAGATTTGTACCATTTTTTAAGTTTCAAATTATATTGTCAGTGTTGGAAATTGATTTTAGAGCGATCATAGAGATTTTTGTCGCTGAAAGTACTTTCCGGGCGACGATTTGAAGTGAGGCTTTATTTTATTTTCATAAAGCCTATGCCTTATAGAAACCACATTTTTTTTTTTTTTTTATAAATACGCCATCACAACTCCTTCTAACATTAATATTTATATTTTGAGGAGTTAATTCTAGACAAACCTATTTATAAATGATTAAATTTGAATTTTCAATTCTCTGACACTTAAGTCACTCCTAAAAAATTTGGTCGGTTTCCCGTCAATCTTAGGACAATATTTTTTGTTCAGGCACATAGAGAGCGTAATTTAGAACTTCTCTTTCTTGAACTTATTGTAGTTTTAATAAGTTTTTCCTATAAGGTTGCAACCTTAAATAGTCCAAGGCGTACCTCTAAATTTTATCATAATATGTAATTTTGATGTAAAAAATTCTTAAAAGTATCTCAAAATCTATTTTCATATTAAATTATAAAATTTAAAACTTCAAAAATACTTAAAATCAAGTAGATCTATATACATATCATATGAAAATATTGAAAATGGACTGTTTAGATAATGTGTTGCAAAATGCATTTTTTATTGCACTCAAAATCTTATTTTTTTTTCATATTTTTATATCTCAATATCGAGATGATCAATTGGAAGGTTTTTTTACATCAAAACAATCTTTTTCGATGGATTTTTTATATGCATCCTTAATTCTACATTTAAGGTTGTAAGATTATATAAACTTTTTCCTTCCTAAAATTATTGTACGATTAGATTTTACCCGAGGGAGTAAATAGGTAGTACGATGACGTGGGAGCATAAAAGCTTTTGGATAATAAACAAAAGAACCTTATATAATCCAACTCTTCACAAGAGGAAATTGCGCTTCTGTCCTCTCCCTGTCTCTGCGATTAAATATGAATTAATTCATTCTCTTAAAATGGGAGAGAAAATACTTTTTTTCTCTCTGGTTCATGAATTTCAAATACCATCAAAGCCTTGTCTGGATTATTTCGTGGCGAAACTGTAGTAGAAGGTACGTGATTTTGTTTTTTTTCGGTAATTCATGGAAGTTTTCTCTGCAACATTTGATTTTTTGATAATTATACCTGCTAGGGTAGTGTTTTAATTTTTTTAATTTTTTAATACGAGGTTCAATGTTGCATGGAATAATGCTACTCTGTGAAAGTTAGATTGAGGAAAGAAAAATTTAATTTAATTTTAAAAAAATTCCCTTTCTTTTGCTCTTTCGACTGGCACAGATGATTTCGATTTTATTTTATTTTCCCTTTCTTTTGCTCTTTCGAGTGGTGCATATGAGGGTCACTCAGTGTTTTATTTTTGTAAGTGGGCTCTGTTATTTGGGCATGGCTAGAATACTGATCATATACATGTTGAATGGAATTGTTGACATTGTGATAAAATCTAATATCCATGAGTGAATTATAGTACTAATTCTGTGTAATATCTCATTCATTGGAAAATCAATGGCCAAAATATCACGCAAATAACACAGAAAGAGCTACTTCTTCTTCACTAAAAGAATTACTTACGGGAATATGAGGGGAGAAACCTCTCAAATTATCAAAACCTCTCAAATTATCAAAACACGCGAATGCTTTTTAATTAGGTAATATTAGTGCTGAACAAGAAAGGGGTACTAGGTTTAGGGTCATGGTACACCATATTCTTTGAGTTATAGTGAGAGAAGGGAGTTACACTAGTTGATCTTTTGCTATGGACCCAACATTGGCAAAAGATATTGTCTCTGTTTAGTTCTCCGTGAACGTGTTAGAAAGAAACATGCAAAAAACTTACCAACTCTCTATTCTCCTTAAGTACAGCAGAAGGCTTGATGCTAGTGACTCACACGGGATGCGAGCTTTGGCGAGTAGGATACACATGGTTTTGAAGGTGTCGCTTTTGTAAAAAGCAATTCGTGGAACATAATTTCGCAAGACAAGAGAGACTATTTCTTTTGGAGCTTGAAGATGTAATGGAGGAGATCATTGAGGTCAGCAGACCTATTTATGGATCCTTATGTTGTATGAGGCATTTGAAGCTCGAGGAAGAAAAGGGTCTTTAGAGAAGAGTTAATCATTGGATACTATCTTGCTCTGCAAAATGTTTTAAGTACTCGATTCTTGGCACTTAAAAACATCATTGGTTTCTATTTTGAATAATGTTACTTAGAAAACAGAAAAGAAAGGGAAAAATTTTATCTGTACTCCATAGCCACATCGACAAAGTCAATTCCAATTTCACCAATTATTACTAGTGAGTATAGTTAATTAAGTAGTTTTCTTTCCTTGATGTTGTTTAATTTCTTTCTCAACATCAATGAGGTGGCTGGGCTAGAACAACTTCTTCGCGACTTGCATTTCTTGTTTCCAATTCTACTTCTATGCTTGCTGATAGCAAAGATATTAATTCTTATTCTTTTTTTGACACAATTTCGACACAAGACATGAGTTGGAAAGACCATTTACTGAAGAAGAGATTAAGGGGCTGTATTCTTGTTGGGTCGTGATAGAGCTCCCACTAATGGATATAGTGCGCCTTTCATTCAGGACAATTGGGACAATTTCAGATCTTGTGGAAAATTTCGCTAATTTTCCCCAGAGTGGTGTACTAGATAAAGCTTTGAATGCTACTTTTATCACAATCATACCTAAGGTTGAAGGGCTGAAAATGTGAGAGAGTTTCAACCCATTAGCCTTGTGGGAAGTGTGGATAAGATTCTAGCTATGTTACTTGCAATGAGGCTGAGGAGGGCACTAGGACTGATGATCTCTTGGTTTCATCTTAAGTGGTGCTTTGTTGGCAAATGAGCGTATTGATTCAAGATACAAAGGAAGTTAGACCAGGGGTACTCAACTTGGATTAGAGAAGGCATGCTATTTGAGTACTCTGATGTCCTATTTGACAGAGGTGGATTGGTTGGATGCTTGCTCGTGTGGCCATGACTTCTTTCTCCATCCCATAATTACCAGGATCTCCTACTTCGGTAGGCGATCCCTTCTAGGATCTCGATTCTGTCGCTCTCGGAACGGGTCTCTCAAGGATCTCAATTTTTAAATTTTGGGATCTCGAACCCCACTGACAGGGATCCAAATTCCTGCTTTTAGGGATCTCGATCCCAACCTTAATGACCAAGACAGCAACCAAACTGTTGATTTTCTTTGTTTATAGCCAACTAGCAACACAACTATTGCTTGCTTGCTATCAGTAATGAGATCCCTACTTTAAAAAGTATACACAATCCTAGATTATTATACACTTTAAGGTTGGTTACAAGATCCCCAAAAAGTTGGCTCAAGATCCCCAAACGGTTCGAATCTCGATCCCTAACATTTGAGGATGTCAATCCCTAACATGTGCATTGTATGGATGACGTTCCCAAACATATGGATCTTCTAGCATTTCATGGTCCCTCCCTCCTGAACCCGATCTCGGTACTGTTCCCACTCCCAATCCCAAGAACTATGCTCCATCCCTGTTGATGGATCTCCCAAAGGCTTCTTTGCAAGCCTGAGAGGGCTCAGATCAGCAGATCCCCCTTTTCCAATTTTACAATCATGGAAGAAATGTTAAGTCAGTAACTTTTACGTGCTCATTTGGTCTCTTTGATGGTTTTAGGCAAGCCTGAAGCAGCCCCTCATCACCCATTTTCAGTTTGCCGATATTGTTATTTTTTGTGGGGCTACCTTTGATCATTTAAAGCTCACGCCCTTTGTGTTTCTAAAATAGATACTCCCCAAACAGTAGACATGAGTAACAGTGCTATATTGGATGAAAATTTCTCATATCGTTGCTTAAATCAACCGATGATTGCATTGTAATGCAAAGTAAAAGAATTTCCAAGCAGGTAGATGCTTGGGCTTGCTTCTGTGTTTTGGTAGATGTAACGAAACCATATGGGATCCAGTTATTGATAGGGTGGAGAAAAGATTGGCCTCTAGGAAAGGAATGTTTCTCTCTATGGCTAGAAAGGTAACACTGATCGAGGTCGCCTTTAGCTCCATACATGTTCCTTTTCCAAGCATCTTGTGCAATTATAGAGAAGCTTAAGTGCATACAAAGTTTATAGCAAGGCAATAGTGATACTCAAAAGCTCCATTTAGTTAATTAGAAGCAGGGGGCTTGGTTTGAGACACCTGAATATTTGGAGAGTGGCATTGGAGGTCTAGCTATGAGGATGTAGCGTTATGGAAAAAGGTGATTGTTGCTAAATATGGTTTTGAAAGAAATGGATGGAAAATCAGCACCCTAATAGATGCTCAAGAATCTCAACCATCTGGTATGGTATAGCTTCAGTTGCTTATGTGTTCGAAAGGAATTTGGATGAGAACTAGAGGAGCAGATTGGATTTTATTTTGGGATGACACATTGTGTTCCCCCCACCCTGGAACGCTTTTTAGGACTTTTTCAAATAAGTCTTCTGCCTGAGATGATAGTTAAACAGTGCTATAGCAGAGTAGATGGGGGGGTTGTGTGGTGCCCAATCTTCTGCAGAAACCAAGATGATCAAGGGATATCGAAGCCTTTTTACCTCTTGAAATGATTGTACTCCATCTACATCCCTAGATCTTACTTCGATAGACTTGGAAGATTTTGTACCAAGCTTTGTCTCTCAAAGAATGGAGGCCTCCCTAGGAAGGTTGGTATGGGACATCTTGGCACCCTCTAGAGTTTTATGCTTTAGGTGGCTGGTACCATCAGATTACCAGCTCGCTGGAGACCACCTACAGCATGCCTACCGCATTAAGGTATACATTTCCCCTACATATGCCTCATGTGCATGGATGAGGAAGAGACAGGGGACTACTTGTTTATCCATGGGCCTCTTTGAGGAAAATTGGTTTTTCCCAAGATCAACAGTGGCGGTGGTTGCCAATTGGAAATATTACCCATTCGCATAAAAAGAAAGTACCTTGTGGAAATTCAGCCTCATTGGCATTTTATGGCGCTTACAGTTAGAGCGGAGCAGATGGATATTTAGGGAGGAGTTTTCAAGAACCGGTGTTGTAGGAAATCTAGAGATATGATCATTTTCTGGGCCCTTGCTAGTAAGGAATTCAAAGGTTTCCATGCAATGGACTTAATGAGCAAATAAGTCAGTGGTGACAACTGACAAATAGTCGAGTGTTGGAGCATGCTTTTCATGCTTTTTGTGGGTGGCACCTCCAATTGGGGTTACTTAAAGTCAACTTTGATGGGAGCACTCACGGTAATCCTGGGCCAGCTGGCGTTGGGTGTCATCAGAGATTATTTGGGATTTACTCACATTGATTATGTTTGGAGATGCCAATACAACAGAAGCTTTGTTCGTGATCACAGGTTGTGTATGTTCTTTAAATCATTCACATCTCACATACAATACAGAGGTTAATCTTTTGTTGAGAGAAGCCAATCACTTTCCAGTAACTGTCATAAACAGCCAATGACCTGTGTTTCATGGTTTCTTCACCTTAAACTTTGTGCCATATGGGACCCAGTTGGATACTGGTTCAGGTATGACACGGTGATGCAGGACAAATTGGAACCCATGAGTCCAACTAGGACTGCTAGTTTTCTTAAGCCTTAAATGGAGCAATAGAGAGTTTCAAGAAGTCTTGGTGTAAGAGAGAGTCAACGAGGGGGAATTCCTAGGATTGGGAGTTGGAATATACTTAAGACCTTGTGGGCTTTTGTAAAGGGCATTAATAGGCATATAAGGGTGGGACGTGCCAATTTGGGGGGCTATGAATAATGTAGTTTTATTTTGATTTTAACAGTTTTCTGTAGCATTGTGGTGAGGCTTCTCCCACCATTTCTCTCTCTAAATTCTCCCTTTGTGGTCGTCTTCTCTTAGTAAGTTGCTGGCCCCATTGTTTCACCTCCTCACATGGACATAGCTGGATTCTCCATTGTGAAGAATCCTGAAGGAAGGATTCTTGAGCATTGAACACATGGACCAACATGTTCGGATTCTTCTCATTATGTGCAAATTTGTCTCCCAAAAGAATCTTGTAATATATTTCTATAGTTAATTATTTTAATATGGAAAGATTGTCATTCGTCCCCTAGGGCTCATGGGTCCACCCTAGTTTTCACCTACTTAGGGATTTGATCCAGATCATCTTTACAAATCTATTTTCTTAAATCCATGAATTCGGAGCTTAAAAAAATGCAGATCTGATGATCTATGAAGAACTGAAATAAATGATCCAAAAGGAAAAGTATAATATGGACCATTTGAGGATCCATGGTTGTGGAGGTTGAGATAATAGCTATGTAGAATTTTGGAATTTCAATGCATCTCCGTGATGGATTTTGGAATGGTGGACGAATGCATCTTGGGACGCAGACTAACCTCACCTTGTTGATATTGTTTTTCTCACGACATTGGAGCACCCGGATGAGATCTACAGGTACGCAAGATTTGGGGTCCATTGGACCTCTTCCTTTTTTAGAAAAGAATATTTTACTAACATGCAAATCTGAATGTTATTTTCTCCTTCAGTGTGGGGCTTTTTCAGCCTAAAAGTGCTAGAGGTTGGTTGGTTCATACGATCTTTTTCCCATGGGGTGTGATTTCATGAAATCCCATGGGGTGTGATTTCACGAAACAGTTTCATAATAATATAATGAATCTGCACCTTCAAAAACCACATTGATGCATTTGTTTGATCCCCACATTTTAAATATTCATTTTTTTTCATTCTGATGAATAATCTCAAAAAACAAAAATTTCAAAAGAGCTGCCTAAAAGATGTTTTTTTTTTTTTTATAAACACACTGAATGTAAGCCGTCCATTTGCTGAGTCATTATCTGGGCCTCAAGGGCAATTTCTGTACCCCAGATATCATAGATAGCCTCATCATCATCATATGAGCAATTTTAGAAAAGAAAAAAAATTGATTTTGTGTTCTTAAAGGCCTAGATCTAAATGTCCATCAAATGGATGACCTACATTCATTGTTGGAGCAAGATTTATTTGCACCTTTTCTTGGATGAAAATTCAATTCTTTTGGTTATTGGGATGAATAAAGTGTGCAAATTTGGGGTCATACAGAGGCTCTCAACATGATCTCTTAAATGAATGCCTTGAGTATATGACTATCTATTAAAATTTTGCATGAAATGAAAAGTTTTGGCAAAGTGTTGCGTCGGTGCCTAGCTAGCACGACCCACCTCCTTTACCCGAGCCTGGGAGGGGTTAATGGAACGTTTAAGGTCCTCGCGCTTCTTAGATCAAATAGTTGGGAAAAGGCTTTGAGGATGATGATGAAACTTTTGCATGAAAACACTCATATCTCCCTCTCTTTCTCTCTCTCTCTCCCTCTCTCCCTCGATATATATATATATATATATATATATATGGATAATCTACAATTCACAACATTTCAGAATACCAAGGTTAATGTTAGAACATATCGAGAATGGTGGATTTGCTAATTATATGGTTTAAAAAAAATATATATATATATATATATATATATATATATTTTGGTATTTTGCTTATCAAGTAAGAATGTATGTGTAATTATCACTAAAAGACAATGGGTACTTTTTTCATTTTTATACGGATAATGTTGAAAATTTTGCTAAAGGACATGGGTATTATACATATAAAGTTCCACCACACTAACTTTCAAAATACCATTGTACTTTAGTGAAAATTTCAAATTTACTCTTACTTAATGATTAAGCTATGTATAAATCAATTTTTATACAAAAATAAATGATGTTTTGATAAATATACCCATCATAACACATTCTAACATTAACCTTTATATGTTGAGGGGTTGTTAACTCTAGACAAGCTCATATCTTTATATATATATATATATATATATAGGAAGACACTACAAAACGCGTATAGGCGAAAATGAACAGTAATTTCGCATATCCTCAACACCATCCAAACTTCATCACACGACCACAGTTGTTCGGTAGTGTTTCAATTTTCATTTTTTTTACTAATCGGAATAATCTGAAATTTGGAGCGTGTGTACATCTTAGTGAGGCGTACCTAATAAAAATATGAAAAGAATAATTCACAAAATATAAATTGACCAAAATACCCGGATAAATTTTTGGGGGTATTTTGGTCAATTTATATTTTACGATTTATTTTTTTCATATTTTTATTAGGTGGCCTCACTAAAATGTACATATGCTCCAAATTTCAAGTAATTTGGATTTGTAGAAAAAAAAATGAAAATTGAAACACTACCGGACAACTGTGACCATGCGATGAAGTTTGGATGGTGATGAGGGTAGGTGAAATCACTGTTCATTTTTTCCTATAGGCGTTGGGAAGAGTTTTCCATATATATATTTAGACATATATATGAGAAAAGATCTTGTTAACTTACTAGGTAATAGCCACACTGTAAGCCCAATGACCCAAATTGAATCTGGGCTGATCAATGGTCACGATTGCATTTTGTGTTTGAATTTTAATTGTTTTTCTACAAATTCAAATCACTTGAAATTTGAAGTGTATATTTTTTAAAAGTAGGAGAATCTATTAAAATATCAAAAAAATAATTCGTAAAAAATAAATTTACCAAAATACCCCTAAAACTTTTCAAGTGCGCCTTGATGAGAAGAATGAACGCTTCAAATTTCATGTGATCTAGATTTTTATAAAAAATATTAAAATTATATTACGAAATGAGGACGTGACCGTCAGATCAGCCCAGATTGTGTAGCTATCAACTAGTGGGCTAATCTCACCTCCCAGCCTTCTAAGCTTGATCAAATGCTAAGAGTGTGTACCAGTTTTCAAATTTTAATTATTTTTCTGCAAATCAGAGTTAGCTCAAACTTGTGTTATACTCTTCATCCACAAAAAGCTAAAAACATATGTATAAATAAAATGATTCAATTTAAAATAAAATGACCAAAATACTCATAAAAATTTCATAATTGTTTTCAATTTTGTTGAATGTTTTTTCTTATTTTTAGGTGGCCTAAATGAGATGAACATACCCTCAAACTTTCATCCCAAACTGAATTTAAAATAATAATAATGACATATATACTAATCTGCAATCTCAACCGTCCGATCAAAGATTGGATGGCTGGAAGGTGGACCTAAATTACTGCAGGAAATTGGTTCAGCAGTTTCACTATATCACTATGAAACTATTGCATGAAATCACTCTACTGCTGTCTAACACCAACACCCATACCCATAACTATACCCATACGCATACCCATACCCATACCCATAGCCATACCCATACCCATGTGACATCGTGAATGACATAGCATATTCACTAGTACATGCTGGAAATAGTAGGAGAGTCCTTTTTGTTGGATTAGATGCCTCACCAGTTTGATGTTTTTGTTTTCTTCTCTTCTCTTCCCACTATATACATCTCAATTTGTCTGCTTCATTGTGAAATCACTTGACGTATCCATTTTTCCTCTCAATACCCACACACACATTAGTGCCATCAGGTTTGCCTTGCAATCTCGTATCTCTATGGCTGCGCTAAACACATTGGGCTTGAGTGCTATCATATATGACAATGAGACCAAGGGCTCATTATACTCTCTCTTAGTATAAGCAACTCATTGTACTTGCCCCATTTATCTGTCTCAAGTGTTTGATGCCTTCGCTTTTAAACTGGCTTGGCAATGCACATAATAAATATTTTCCTCCTGATTTTTCTTATAAGGAGAATTAGATGTACATGTGACTGCGAGAGCTTTTGGTTGATTATTTGTTTCTTTTCTTCTGCCCCTCAATTTGGTCATTGCTATCACCTGGTACTATTGTTGTTGTTACCAATCATAGAAAAGGTGAATGAAAGAACCTCATAAATTATTATCTCCTTAGGCATTTGGCTGAGCAATAATATACTTTACCTAGTTTAAACATTAATGTTATTAGGATATTGGAGCTAATTACTTATTTAAAATTAGACTGTAATTTGTTTTTTGACATTGTTCATATTTGCATGCTTATAGAATATTTTAGTTACAAACATGTGAATCTGAAGAACCCTGTATGTTTTATTTCAAATGAAAATACCTGCATCTGTTGAAGACCATCCTGAATATTTCTAGTTTCAGTGTTTGCAGGTATGATGGATCCTCGCAATCCATTTCCGAGGGATTATGCCATTTTAGGATCTTTCTTGAAAGACCTTCTTTCTCTTATCACACCAGACGAGGATGATCAAATCAGAAGGGCTGACGTCATATCTGATATTGCAACTAGCCTTACTTGTCTGCAAAGTTTGAAAGGTATATTTGGCATACTCACTTCTATTTTTTGTTCTAATATGGGTTTAGCTCTAATTTTAGTTTGTGTGTCTGCCTTGTAGCAGTTTGAGTGTTTGACTTTGTGGAGTAGGATTACTTTGTGAAGTAGGATTTGGATACCTAAAGCACATAAGTGCTTCTAGGTTATGTTTCTTTGTTCTTGTATCCGTGTGAATTTGATCACATTGTGCAAGAGTTAGTCCTGTGATGGTCATGAGGGTCATGATTGGAGGTTTAATACTTGATGGTCAATTTGATGGGCCAAATAAATACTTAGATATGGCCATGTAAATAAGCTGACTCTAGATTCATGTAGGCCCCTATTTGCAAGTCTGTTGAAATTGAATAATTCTTGTCATTAAAAATCTGGAAGAAAAATCCCTTTTTTGGTGGTGTGGGCATTTGACTTTTATCGACTCAAGCAGGTTCTTCTGTCCAACCATTTGGATCATATGTATCCAAGCTGTATTCCAGATGGGGTGATTTGGATATTTCCATTGAGTTGGCAGTCTCAGATGTTTCAAAATCAAAAAAGCTGAATGTTTTGAAGCAATTAAGGGATGTACTTCAGCGGACAGGTAGCCTATTGATTATTTTAGCTTTAATTGGTTCCTTTTCCGGGCTGATAAAAGATTCTTTGTACTAATAGTGTAAACTTATACAATTTGATTAAGCTTAAAGAACATGAAGTATAGGGTATGACAAAAATTTTCATTACAAGATTGTGTTTGGATGGGACTACAAAAAGTATGCAGTTCAGGGAAAAGGAGGAGGTATGTGCTGGGTCACTAGGATGGGGGGAGGGTTACCCCTTCTCTTGCCAGACTGTTAGCTGTAGAATTTGCCTCTCACCATGTGTGTGTGTGTGTGTCAAGGGCACTGAGAGATCGTGACACTAGTGGAAGCACTGTGTTGTGTATTCATTGATATTCAAAATGGCTCATTCAGAATTTTATAGCCATTTTTGCCACATTAATAAATTGCATTATTTTTATCCAGTTTTTCAAATGAGCAGTATTTTTAAATATGCAAGTTTATCTTCCCTGCAGTCTGGATTACAGGTGTCCATCTTTCCATGATTCCATGTTCTTCCTGCGCCTGTTTCTTGTTAAAGCTTGCTATCCCTTACGACTACCGTTGATTTTCAATACTTCAATTCCAATTTTAACCTTGAGATGCATGACTCTCTCTCATGCGCAATACAGGAAAACATACAGGTGCAAGTTTTCATACTTGTGCTCATGCAACACTGATATAATTTTGCTGAATAATTCTCACACTGGAATTTTAATTTTCTGGATTCCTTCTTAATAATTTTCTTATTAATGATCTCCATATTCAGTTGATTTCTTGAAAAGAAACAAAAACAATGTTGGGAAGTTCTACTGTTATCTAGTTTTTTTGTCAAGATATGCAACACATTCACTTTTTACCTGAAGTTTTACTTTTTGGATCTGATGACATTGTGTGATACCAGTCGACATATTATCTTTGAAGTCTAAAATATTAGAGCTTTTTTATATACGTGATATGGTTTTCAAATTTATTGAGTTTTTAAACTTCTATGATGTGATTGCAGGTGTTGCGCATTACATTCAGTTCATTCCACAAGCCAGGGTCCCTCTTCTTATTTTTGAGAGCAATAGACATCATATTTCTTGTGATGTTTCTGTTGGCAATTGTGAGGGACTTTTGAAGTCCAAATTTCTGCTGTGGATCTCTCATATAGATGGAAGGTTCCATGATATAGTCTTATTGGTATGTATTATATTGAAAAAAGTAGAGGATAATAGAGGATATGAAGGGGTACATGGGGGATATGGGTTTGGGGAAAGAAATGAGATCGGTGAGGCTATTCAAGATTTTGCTATAGCCTACGACCGAGCGATAGCAAACACTTACTTTAAAAAGCAAGATGAACATTTAGTAACCTATAAAAGTAGATCACATAAAAGCCAGATAGACTTCTTCCTAGTTAAGAAGGTAGATCGACCATCTTGTAAAAACTGCAAGGTTATTTCAGGAGAGAGTTGACTGGCCAATGCAGGCTCATGTTATGGATGTCTAGATAAAGACATGGAAGAAAAGGGGTGAAAGTAATGGGTATCTAAGAAATAGGTGGTGGAATTTAAAAAATGAGAAAATAGACTTATTTAGGGATAAATTAGTTAAATTAGGAAAATAGAACTCTAAACATGAGGTCATGTTATATGGAATGACATGGTTGACAGTGATAAGAAAGTAGCAAAAGAAGTTTTAGGAGGAAAAGAAATTTCAATAAGGAAACTTGGTGGTGGAGTGATGAGGTTTAGAAGGCCATTGACGAAAAATGATCATGTTATAAAACTTGGCAGTGTAATAGAAACGATCAAAACTTAGAAGAATATAAAAATGCTAAGAAAGATGCCAAACAAATATTAAGTAAGGCTAAACTTCAGGCAAATGATAATCTATACAATAATATGGAAATAAGAAAAGTTGAAAAGATATCTTCAAATTAGCGAAAATGAGAAAGAAAAATTGTAGGGATCTAGACCATATTAAATGCATTAAGAGTGAGGATCAAAGGGTCTTGGTGAAGGATGAAGAGGTCAACAAAAGGTGGAGAGCTTATTCTAAAAAATTATTAAATGACGAACACAATAAGAATATAAGGGTAGAAGGAACCACTGGTATAAATGAAAGCATAGGTCATAGGTACATTCGTAGGATTAAGATATTGAAAGTGAAAGAAGCTTTGAATAGGATGAAGGTAGGAAAGGCTTTAGGACCAGATAGTATCCCGATAGAGGTTTGGAAGTGCATGGGGGAGATTGGCATTGACTGACTGACAAAGTTGTTCAACGAGATGTTGAGAACAAAGAAAATACCAGACGAATGGAAGGAAAATATTGTGATATCTATTTACAAGAATAAATGAGATATACAGAATTGTGTGAACTATTGAGGGATCAAGCATATGAGTCATACTATGAAGCTTTAAGAGAGAGTGATTAAGCAATAACTAAAGCATGAAACGAGTGTATTTGAAAACCAATTTGGTTTAAGCCAAAGAGGTCAACAACCGAGGCTATTCTCCTAATTAGGCAACTGATTGAGAAGTTTAGAGTGAAAGGAAAAGATATCCACATGGTCTTTATTGAACTAGAGAAAGCTTATGATAGTACCTCGAGATTTGATTTGGTGGGTATTGGAAAAGAAAGGAATCTCTGGACACTACATCAACTTGATGAAAAATATATATGATGGAGCACGAACTAGTGTATGAATAACTATAAGAGAGATGAATGAGTTTTCAGTGATAATAGATCTACATTAGTGGTCAGCATTGAGCCCGTACCTCTTTGTCTTAGTTATGGATGATATAATTAGGCACCTATAAGATGAGGTATTGTGGTGTGTATTGTTTGTAGATAACAGTTTTGATCCATGGGACCCGAAACAGTGTCAATATAAAGTTAGAACTTTGGAAGGATACTCTAGAATCTAAAAGTTTTGAAATTAGCCGGACTAAAGCAGAGTATATGGAATTCAAGCTTAGTAATAATAGGAGTAGAAACGAGGAAATAGTTAAGATTGACAGCTAGGAAGTGTCAAAAAGGGCGTACTTTCGATATCTTGGGTCGATAATCCAGAAAAATGGAAAGATTGAGGAAGATGTCGTACAAAGAATTAGAGTTGGGTAGGCGAAGTGGAGATGTGCAACCGGAATTTTATGCGATTGTCACATATCAATGAAGTTGAAGGGCAAAGTTCTATAGGACAGCTGTGAGACCAACTTTGCTCTATGGGGAGAAATATTGGGTGGACAAAAAACAATATACCCGTAGAATGAGTGTAGCAGAGATGAGGATATTCAGATGGATAGTGGCAAGACAAGAAGGTATAGAATTCGAAAAGAATTCATGTAGGAAAATTTGGGGTGGCACCAATAGGCGATAAGATGAGAGAGAGTTAGGTAGGTTGGTCATGTGTGCCGCAGACCTAAGTACAACACCTGTTATGAGGCACGGGTATAGTTCAAGTGGAAGGCTTAAAAGGATAGGAGGTATGCCCAAAAAGACATGGTTGGAAGTAGTCAAAAAAGATATGGAGACTTATGGCCCCACTGAGGATATGACCCTTAATAGAGCAGAATGACAGACCAGGATTCGTGTAGCCAACCCCAATAAATTGGGAAAAGGCTATGATGATGATACTTATATTGAAAAAAAACTCTACCATGAGCAAAAATCTTCTGGTTCATTTGGTTATTAGCTTTGTTGGCACATCTTGCATAAAGGAATACACATTGAACGAGTTCATTTTGTTTTCTTGTGTAAGTCAAAGAAAGGGCAAAAGTACATAAAATCAATGATCCAAAGAATGGAAGTTAGTTCAAGTGACAGGCTTAAAAGGGTAAGGGGTAGGCACAGACCCAGACCCAGTACAACACCTGTTATGAGGTGCAAGTTAGTTCAAGTGGAAGGCTTAAAAGGGCAAGAGGTAGACCCAAAAGGACATGGTTGGAAGTAGTAAGAAAAGATATTGGGACTTATGGCCTCACTGAGGGTATGACCCTTAATGGAGCAAAATGACAGACCAGGATTTATGTAGCCAACCTCAATTAATTGGGAAAAGGCCATTATGATGATGATGATGATTATATTGGAAAAAAAAATATATATATATATATATATATATATATATATACCATGGACAAAATTCTTCTGGTTCATTTGGTTGTTGGCTTTTTTGGCACATCTTGCATAAAGGAATACAAATGTACTGGTTCATTTTGTTTTCTTGTGTAGGTCAAAGAATGGGCAAAAGCACATAAAATCAATGATCCAAAAAATGGAAGTTTGAACTCATATGCGCTCTGTTTGATGGTCATATTTCATTTGCAGGTGATTATGGCTTTTATTTTGATAGTCTTCATCTAATCTTATTCAAAATTTGGTTAATAGGACAATATATACTTCATGCATTCATTTCCTGCTTCTAGATTGGTGCTTATTTGATGCATTCTTTTCCTACTTTTGGATTGGCGCCTTCTTTTCTTTTTTACCTTTTAGATCTAGATTTATGTACATGCAATCCTTATAATTTGTTCCCCAGAAAGTCTTGGTTTGACATTCAAAATTGACCTTTTCAGACATGCAGCCCTTCTATATTACCTCCATTGAGGGACATCTATGGGGGAAATATGGTGGAAGATCTTAAAGGTGAGTGCCTCTTCGATCAACAAGCTGGTGGATGCCTGTTAAGTTGTATGTCAAATGATTTTTGTGAACCTCTAAATTGTTTATTGGGATAGTATACATGATCCATTGGGGTATGGCACAGTACTCCAAGGGGGATCATCTGTGTGTGGTCCAGATGATAGGCTGTGGAGATTATATATGAGGCAGTGTACCCTTGGGCCCATTGCTACTGTCTATCATCCGGAATGAGGGAATGCCTCTTGGATTGTCAAATAGGGTATACTTTCTGAAGTTTATGCATTGTGTATTACATTGCAACTTTCTTTATGGTTAGCTTTTTAATAATGTCTTCTGCAAATTATTCCTGTGGTTTTTCTTGCATAGGAGTTGGAAGTGCATATAAGAGAGATATAGAGCATAGTTGCAATGAAAAGATAGATCGGCTAAGGGCACAAGGCTTCAACCAAGCAAACAAAAGTTCACTAGCTGAACTTTTTGTGTCCTTCTTTGAGAAGGTAAAATTCCTCACTACTAAGATTTATGTTTCAGCTCCTCTTATATATTTGTTCCCTTGAAAGTAGTTTGGTTCTCAATTTTTTGGGCCCTGGAAAGGTATTTATATTCCTTGATAGATGGGGCCTGGAAGGAAAAGTGCTCCTTAATTTATATGCATATAGAGGTGTGTTTTGATAATTTTAGGAAAATTATCAAAAATATACCTTAATTTTTGGATTGTTAGAAATAAACCCCAAACTTTCCACAACCTCATCCATACCCCTTTTTTGGGTGAGTAGACAAAAATAGCCTTCATGGTAGTCTTGGAACTGTGAAGGCATCATGGTCTATTAAATTATATTTTTTATAATTTTCCTTTATAGAAGTTCCAGGATTAAATTATTTGTAAATACAAAGACTGATTCTTTTTCACTTGTGTAGAAGCTTAGATTTGACTGTAGTTTGTAATTTAGTGGTTGGTGCTTTTTTTAGTATTCTCTAGTGGAGAAAGGTGCTCTTTCTATTCTAGGAGTTGATTTTTAGGATTCCTAATGGGAGGGACATTTTAAAGTGTGTTAGAATTGTGGTTGGCTGTTAAGTTAGCGTTAAGCAGTCCCATACAACCTTAAAGAAGGTTTTCTTTTTCGTTTTTTTGAACCATTGCAACCTTAAAGAAGGTTTTGAATTGGTTTCAGATTTATAGTAGTTAGATTGGCAAAGTGTTGAAGAAGAGTGAAATCTTTGAATATGTGCACGTACAAAAAAAGGATTTGGTTGCTAAAACTCAATTAACTAAACAAACTAGTGCAACTTGGACAGAAGATGACTTAACAAGCGAGCCAGACCCATTGTACCCTCAAGTTGCCTTATGTAGGAAAACAAGGCACTTGCTAGGAGCCACACCTCAGTCCCAAGCGAGTGCTTCCAATAGCAAAATCCAAAAGCAAGGGGTTCTACAGATGGGGGTGCTTAATTTGGGGCACTTCAGGTGAAGATATAAAAATATATGGTTTATGTTTATACATGAGACACATGCACGCTCAGAAAAACCAAAAAAACACTTTTAGCATTTACCTACAATGGAGTGATCAATATCAAAGTGGCCGTCACTTGGTGTGACAGTAAAAGGCTTAGGTAGCCAGTGCAAGAGCTCGGATTCAAGTCTTGAGAGAAGCCACTTTATGCATAAAAAGCCAAAGGTTAGGACCGTTTCCAGCTCACCCTTCCCGGGACCCTGCGTAGGTGGGACAAGCACCGGGTTACGGCCCTTACGGAGTGATCAATATCAAACGTCCGATCTTGATTAGGAGTTTGAGAGTGCATCCACTATTTGAATTTTATTTTTTATTTACAAATCCAATCAAGTTGAGAATTTGGGCATCCACATTTCCAACAATGGTACTCCAATTAAAAATAAAACAACAATATTTCCAGTAATCTAAAATGACTAAAATACTCCTGCAAGTTTCAGGGGTATTTTAATTATTTTATTTTATTTGAAATATCCTATCTATATTTTTAACAAGGTTTCCTTTGTTGGAAGTGTGGACGCCTAATGTTTCAGTTTAAACCAATTGATAGAAAAAAAAACAAAAGTCAAAACACTGATACACTCTCGACTGTCCGATCAAGAATATTAGCGCTTTCACCATCAGCATCATCATCAAAGCCTTTTCCTGACTGAGAATGTTAGCGTTTTACTGTAGAAAAATGCATAAAAGCATTTTCTATTTTATTTGTGTAGCAATGTGTTACATGGGATATATGCATAACTCCATCTTCAATTTCAGGAAATGTTCAATTTGTCTCTGCTCCTTATCACCATAGTTGTTCTCATTCTGTATATGTAGGAAACTTAGGTTTACTAACTTACGGTGGATGAAGTATCATACAAATTTAGATAGTTTGTCATTTCAAGTCTGATGATGAAAAAGTAGATTTTGGTTTTTCTGTATGGGGCTATGAAAGTAATGCTTATAGAACTCTCTTTTCTCATATTCTAGGACTTATAACCATTGGGTCCTCTTTTTCTTTTCTTTTTTTCTTTTTTTCTTTTTTTGAATAAAAACCATTGGGTCTGGCTTTTTGGTTTGCTTGGTAAAATTTGTCTCATCTGAACAATTTTGTCGTTCTTTAGAGTTCATACTTGTGCCTTTTCCTTGGTATCAATCCATTCGCTTAATAAGGAGGAAAAATGCCCAAGCAGTATATCTTCTTTGTTACTGCTGTAGCCATCTCCTATGTAGGATTATAACGCCCTTGTTTGTGTTTAGTGTATCAAAGATCAAGTTCTCCCTTATGATTCAATGTATACCTATTTCAGGAAGGTAAATAAATTCAATATTGAATAATGTATCAATTGCTTTGGAAAAACTAGAAAAAGTTCTTGATATTGGTATGGTGAAAAGTTCTTATACGACTCAATGAATTTAAACAAGTTCTGGTTCACCGGATGCAATTAGAACTCCGTAGTAAGTGACCATGCACTGCATGGATGTTGACCTACTGGGAAGCCCATGTATCGCACCTAGTCTCTGGCAATTTGTAGAAAAAAGACTTCCCACACATGCTAGAAAGAGTCACCTTCATTTTTAATTTGAAGGCTCTGTCATAGCTTATTTACATTAGGGATTGTCTCCTTCCCTATGGTTCATTTCCTCCTTGTATTCTAAAATCTAGGTTCTGATTGGAAGTTTAGATGCATGAATTTTAGGAATTGTTCATCAATTAGGGACAGTGCCTTTTTCATCTCCCAATTTAAGAGTCATAAGTCACAGGTTGATCTGCCAAACTATTTAAAGGGGATGCAAATTTCGGTTAGCTGCAAAACATTGAGGAAACTTCGGTAAGACTAAAAAGAAAAAACCATGATTTTTTCCTCTGTTCCTAAAAAACCAAATATGGTTTCTTTGGGATTGCTGTTAAAGGTAGGCAAGGCTATTTCTTTGATATGATTGAGTAACATCCAAACAGGGCTTAAATATGCGATGTGGATAGTAATGAATTGTGATGATTTTGCATTACACATATCTGAATCTTTTGTTTCTTATTTTTAGAAGGTTCCATTCTTACATGTGTATTTGAACGCATGAAAATCCACATATGGGTGCAGGCATGAAGAAGAATATAAGTAACTTAGGTAGCCTAGAGAATCCCATACTCAATATTTTTGTATTTGACTTCTGCTCATTTTTCGCAACAACTTGAACGCTTGGCCTACAGTTCACTGATATTGGAACCCGGTCATCACAACAAGCAATTTGCACTTTCACTGGACGTTGGGAAAACTTGTACTCCAAGAGAGATTGGACAAAGAAAAGCTACCCTTTAGTAGTACGTCTCTCCCTCTGTTTCTCTCTTAGCACAAACAACTACTTTCTTCTCTCACATGTAATGACATTATCTATGAACTCCTGAGTTTTCTTAGATTGAAGACCCCTTCGAGCAACCCACAAATTGTGCAAGGTCAGTGAGAGCATTTGAGCTGTTGAGGATATCCGATGCATTTAACAACACACGTGGAGACCTCCGCTCTCCATTCCGAAAAATCTGTTCTTCCAGAACTTCATTGGCGAAGCTGCTCATTAGGCCTGAAACTGCAACATTGATGGGGTTGGGTGCACCTGAAAGGAGGGCCGATGACATGCACAATGAATTCGAGCGTCTTCTCAATCTAAATAGCAGGCAACCTCAAGTGCATGCAGGCTATGCTTCACGAATGGAACCATCCTCTTCAACTGTGCATTTACAGCAGAGACCCTCTTCCACTTTGCATTTACACAGGGGACCTTCAAATTTGCATTCACAGAGGGCGCCCTCACCAATTGTACATTTACAGAGGGCCTCATCTTCAAATTTGCATTTGCAGAGGGACGCATCATGGAATGTGAATTCGCCAAGACATTCTTCTTCTACTGTGCCTGGAGAGAGGCGTGGGCCCCTTGTTTCGCATTTGCAGGGGCACGGCAGCTATGATACTCTCACAGTAAACAGGCCATATTCTTCTACTCCACGAAGCAATAATGGCTATTATCAAAGCGCTAGTCAACGAGGAGGGCCCAAGCAACGGTTACCAAAGTATCATTCATAAGATGTGGATTTAAGCTGAAACCAGTTGAACTTATGTGGTTGAGGTAATTTACCTTCAAGAATGGTTGAGCAGAGTGTTGTGCAACTTTTTGTTAAAAAAATTGTTTCATGTGGCGGGGGACCGCATTTCTACATTTGCGGTCCCCGAGGTATAAAGCATCCATCTTAAAAATGGATGAAAATAAGTGGTCCATCTAAAAACAATTCACACTAACATGAAAATATAGGTGGTCCATCTAAAAACTATTGAAACTAACAGTCCAAATATTTTATTACTAGAATTATTATTTCTAATTTTAAAAATTTATTTATTTTTTCATATTCATGATCTCTATGTTGAAGATTCCATGTCCTTAACAGTAAAAATAAAGTCCAAAAATCCATCTAAAAAATAGAATTTTAAGAGGGGACTCATTTCTACATAAACTCATAGAAACCGTGTCCTTGTGTTTATTCTTTTCAGAGAGAGAGAGAGAGAGAGAGAGAGAGAGAGAGAGAGAGAGAGGTCTTGATTAGTAGTATATTTTAGTGATTTTAAAAATGGATCGATGACCCTGATCGGACATCGCAAAAACTAGTCCAAATCAATGAATCGGCGGTATGGATTGATGTTTTACTGTGTGGAAAAAATAATGAACCGGTGAAATAACACGTGGAAAAACAGTGAACCGACCAAAAATCAGTCCAGATCGGTGAGTTAGCATTTTTACTATTGCAAAATGGCGTTTGACGGCATTTTACTGTAGCAAAACACCAATTTAATGTAGAAAATCGACGTTTCTCTTCTAGACCCAGACGATTTCTTATATATTGACATAATCAACACGGGGCCAATTGATTCTCGGATTGGACCAGGCAATGCCGTGCCGACCTGGCATTTTTTAAATGGCTGGTATATTTGGTCCTTTTCTCTTTCTCTACAGGGCACCACGGCAGCATTCAGTCTTGAGCAGCATTCGTCTTTTGGGGTGATTTTCTTTTGGGAACAGGTTATCTGGAAGCTTTTGGAGAGTTTTTTAGATGTTTGATTGTATATAAAATTGCCACAAGAAAATTGGAGAAAGAATAGCATAGGTTTTCTCTGGGTAATAACTCAAAAACTTCAGCTTTTTGTGAAAATTTGCATGTTTATTTTTTATTTTTGGTTGAAATGTTTGCTTTTATGAAAAATGATGATAATTCAAACGGCCCAAGACAAACCTATCTCGTAGTTCATATTTTGGCTCATTTGAGTGGGTGGATTAGAAGGAAATATTTCTATTTTCTGAATAGAATTTCATCAATCTTTTTCTTGAAATGGAAGCAAAAGGAGGAAATATTTATGTAAGAACAACATAAATTTTCATAAAACAAACGAAATCACCCTAGTCACCACGTTATAGTTTTGATTCCCACCACTAACAGCACCCCATTAGCATCTTCAAAAAGTTAACTTTTAATCTATTTGAAAAAAAAATAGAGGTCTGTCTTTCCCATTGAATTACCCAGAAAAAAAAAAAAAAAAAAAAAAAAAGTTGTCATGTCTCTCTTATTTTCTTTTTTCTTGCGAGAATATGCTGAACTTGAGGTTAATGGCTGGATGGATACTTGAATTTTACCAGGTTTCTAGGATTTTGCTAATTAGGTGCATTTAAGGAAGGAATCACCACCAGGTTTAGGTTTATGCATGGACCCGTCTTGTCATTCGGCGTTCAATAAAAGGTTAAATAACTAGATATGTTGGCCGATGTCAAAAACACCAAATATGGTTAAACATCAGCAATTTCGACGTTTACAATAGCACTTATATGTGTCGATATATCGTTAACAATGATTTGAAAAATGGATCGGTGATTAGATCGGGCATCACAAAAACCATTCCAGATCGATAAATCGGCAGTCCGGTTCACTGTTTTACTATACAAAAAAATTAGTGAACTAACCAAGAACCGATTCAAATCGGTGAATTAACATTTTTATTGTAGCAAATCGCCAGTTTTTTTTTAGACTCAAGACGATTTCCTATATATTGACAAAAATCAGAATGGGGTGACCAATTCTCGGGTGTAATTTCATACCAACTTGGCTTTTCTCTTCTAGACTCGAACGATTTCCTACATATTGATAGAAAGCAGCATAGGGTGACCAATAAATCACTTATCGTTAGCAACAAGCAAGTGATGTAACACACATTAATTATGTGTTTCTTAAGAAACTTACTCGTTGTATCCACTGTGAATGATCCTATGTATTATCAGTGCACCATCTTAGGGCGTATTTGAATGTCCATTCTAACAAGGAAAAACAATCTCAATACCTATTAATTGGGGGAGTTAATATTTTTAAGCTGGCTTAATTTGTTTTTGGGTTCATTTTCTTTCTCTTCTCTACTTTCTCTCGCCTGTGTCTCTATCAAATTTATTCCTCTGTGGCGAATCTTTCAAAACCCTCTATTTTGAAAGAGAAAGAAGAGAGATGAATAGAAAAAACGAGAGAGAAGTTTGAGATGATTTGAGAAGCACCCCCTCACCTCTCAAAATTCAGGCTAGCCAAAAAAATTCAAAAGAAAGGAAATCAAATCTTGATTCTTAAAAGGGAGAGACCACCATCACATTAGAGAACCTAGCTTTCAACTTTAATTAGAATTTGAATTGATGATTATAAAACTTAAAGCAAGAAAAGAAAAAGGGTAAGTCCAAATAGCATATCACATGCCTACTACCCTCCTTTTTCTTTTTGGGCAGTTCAGTGGAGATTGGGTATCATGTCTTTGATAGGAATGAAATTCCAAACATCATGTTATAGCTCCTTGTCACCCTCACCACCTAGAGCCCATTCCTAGCCCACCACCATCCCTGATCATCTTCTCCCTCCATCCCTCTTCAAGACAATTATTATCGCCATTATTTTCCAGATCTTAGTTATCAAAGGTTTGATTGCCACGGTCATGGTTGGAAGCTATTGGGTTCACTAGAGAGAAGGGGAGATTAACATGTTTTCGTTGGTCTAGATGGGGATAGAAAGAGAGGGAAAATGTTTATATAAGGATGCATACTTAGTTGTAAAGTAAGATTTGAGTACCGTAAACCCTTTTTTTAGTTGGAATATGTGGATTTGACATTATCTTAAAAAAGGTGCGATATTATTTTAAAAATTGTATAAAATCTACATTGTCCAACTAAATTAAAGAAACAAACCCACTTTTCATGTTTGCTACATCTTCATCAATCTTGCACCATTGCATCTGGTGAGGGTAGTAATGGTTCACGAAACTTCTTCTCTCAAGATGTTCTTCTGTGAAGAATAGGGTTGGGGTACAAGTATGAGAGAGAGAGAGAGAGAGAGAGAGAGAGAGAGAGAGAGCAGGGGAAGAAAGCTTCCGTGAAGAATAGGTCACAAGACAGAAAAATAGAAAAAAAAGAAAAAGGTCTGTCGTGAAGACAAAGAGCATAGGCCAGAGTAGGTAGCGGACGTCTTTCCTCTCTTTTTTCTCCCGCTTGTCTCTTGCCTATTCCATAAAATTCTACTTTCCGTCTCTTTTTTCTCCCGCTTGTCTCTTGCCTATTCCATAAAATTCTAGTTTCCGTCCTAGAGCAGGTTGTGCGTCACTCCAACCCCGATTTGTGTTATATGATTGTGGAAGAGAAGGAGCTACATTGGGTTGGTTGTAAGAGGCTTGGCCGGGGCAGAGGAGGGCTTTCAAGCGGATGTTATTGGAGGAGTCTTTGTGTGGCTTAGTGGGGCAGCTGGTGGTGTAAGATCCCTCGAGGTTAGGGTTAATGCTATGTTTGATAGTTAAAATTGGTCACGCATAGATATAGGGAGCACACTTTTGACGCCCTGAGGAAGCATTTTAGAAGGCGAATTCTCTTCCTGTCTTCCTCTTAGCATAATTTTTTAGTGAGTCTGTTAACTGGTACTAAAATGCTCTAAATTTCAAGGGTTTCAGAACAAACCCATTTCAATGTAGAAAGCATGAAATCTGAATATCCACAAATAGATAGACCAGTTGACAATTGTAATATAAAATTGAATGACACCAAATAATGGGCACAGAGATCAATTTCAAAGGCTCCAAATTCTACCATTCTTTTTTTATTATTTTTCTTTCTGATTCCAAGGTGACAGATTTGTTTAGTTCTAGAACCTCTTATTCCATCTCCATGAGAGATTAGATGCACTAAAATAAATGAATCATAGTAGAATGATAACTATTTAAATTTTAGATCCTCAATTTCTCTCCAAGATGGATTCTGAAAAGTATGCATACCCTAGAAGGAACCTAAACCTTGCCATGAGATACATGAAAATAGGGATTGTATACTGTAAAATCATCTATCTATGGAATAAGGAAGTCAACTAATCCTAACCATCAAATATCAAATAGGACAGTTTAAAGTATGTCGTAGAGTTCAAAAAAAATTTCTTTGAACTTTGAGCCTAATCAATCACACACTCAACATTCCAATTTCAAATCTAACAACTAGAAATGATTGACCTCGTACAAAAGATAAATGGTATATTTCTATAAAAATAGGTTCCTCATTTTAAAAAGAGGTTTCACAAATAGAATCAATGGGATAAGCCTCTTTCTATTCATGTCTGATGCATGCATGGTACACATGCTGCATTTTTTTCAAAAGGAGTACCACTCAATCTATTTTTCTGAAATCACCCACAAGAGAAAAACTTCCATGACAAAATATCGTTAGTTGAATACTTCTTCAAATATGCCACATAAAGTTGAAAAAAAATTAAGCAAAGACATAAGAAATTATAACAAAGGGAATGATCCCTGCCTTGGTGCTTGGTGTGTAAGCACATCCACACATAATTAAAGAACAGAATGCCAGCAATTACTTTTGAGATTACAGAACAGAAAAAAAAAGGGAATAATACCCAATGAATTACACAACTCGGATCCAGCATGTAGCCATGCTACATGCCTGTCTCTCTATTGGGCCGTCTGTACACCCATTCTCTCTCGTAATGCCTCCAATTACACATCTCCGTTCGCAGTTCTCAATGCTTTCCATTGCCCACTGTTTCAGTGATCCATGAACCAACTAAACCAATCAAACTATCACTGATTTCCAAATCTGGCACTGTGTATGAGTTTCTCTCTCTACCTGTATAGAATTCTTTCCACTAGTTTCTCTGTCGATGATTTTGTCTCTCTCTACCTGTTCAAGCTCGCAACAACTGCTTCTGACATGCCAATACCTTTTGACTGGCATAAGGCCCCTCAGAGGTGTCATAGGTAGAAATCCTCCAACCCATGGCGTTTCCTATTAGCTTGACTTCCTCGAGAACAGGCCGCAAGTCCCTGATGTATGCGTACCCACTAGGCCTAAGAATGCGATCCATCTCTAGCAAGATGCTCGATATGTTGCACCTGAGTATGATGACAAGATTTAGAATATGAGCTCTCTCTCTCTCTCTCTCTCTCTCTCTCTCTCTCTCTCGCAAATGAGCTTTACACCACTAGGATTTCACATGCTCAAACCAAGAAATATAAAACAATGAAGCCTGACCTTTTCCGCTCAATGGAGAAGAGGCCATTTGCGTGCAAGAGATCATAGGTTCTGGGATATGTATCAAATGGCTCACACCTGGATATGGAAGTTCCAGCCATTAGTCTAGTGAACAGAAATTTCTTCACATTTTCTATGTTTAGACGTTACAACTAGAATATAGTGGAGGCATCTATAAAGAACATATCCATGACCACCACAGTACGTGGAATTTGGCATTAGTTAGGCTCCAGAAAACATGAACATAAAGGAATGAGAAACAGAGATGGGTTTCTTTCTGCAATTATCCAACCTCAGATGCCTCAAAACATCTCATGTACCAATAAATAAATTGTTCTAAACTGCATGAAGTTAGTTTGTACTCAAGCAACTTCAAAAGACTCTTTAACACTTCCCAATAATTCAAATTTACAAGTCAACAGGATAGGAATTGTAAGTATCCCAAGTTTAGTAAATAGACTGCTAATTAGTAAGTTATGCGATTAGATACAAATATCAACTTTAAAATCCAATCAATTCGATTAGCATCTCAATTCAATAGCATTAGTCTTTAGATTTAATGAGATCAGTTACTAGCAGTCCTCAAAATCCAATGGCCACATCTCTATAGAAAATACAAAACTGCTCTAATATTCTGTGAGTGATGCATGCAACATGCACAGAATTTACACTAGACATGCTTATAATGGAGTAAAAATCGTACAGTTACCGCATCCAAGAACAAATAACTGCATGAGTTACAACTAAGGAAAACAAGTATAGAACAAAACCAAACGAAAATTTAAGTTCATATCCACCCAAGAAACTCAAAATCTCGGCGATTTTAAACATAAGTTATGCAAGATGAAGAACATTATATAGATACTGCATTACAATTGTATTTCAACCAGTCAGCATGAATTACAACCATATAAAACCATAGTAAGTTTTCACATAATAATGTTAAGAAAAAGAAGAAGAACACAACTATGACAACAACAACAGAAACAGCAACAATAAACTAAAAGAAAATACAAAACAAGAAAAGGATGAGAAAAAGCATTAGAATTCACCAATCATGGATAACACCAATAAGTCCTCGATCATAGATAACAGGCAAGGTGTTGGGTCCACTAACAGGAACAACATTCATGACCCAGCAATCCATATGTAGATCATACATTGCTTCTGCAAACCTGGCATATCAAAATATAAATTATTAAGACAACTACTTATATAATGCAAAATGAATGTTTCTCAAGAAGCTAAAAGCATATGACTTTCATATATAGGAAAGCTAAAGCAAATTATAATCCAATGGACAACAAGAAACCATGCCGCATTGGATTATCAGCGTCAGAAGATGGTGGATGGTGATGGAGAGTGAGAAGGACCCAGTAAAACATGACATGACCCCAACGGTCGGTCCAACACTCTCACCTACAGGCATCCAACATTTCAACGACAGTGAGGACCCAATGCACTGGGTTCTCCACTACATTCCTGGGTTATAGTACACTTCCCCGTGGGAAATTTGCAGCCTCTCTCATCTACCATAAACAATATCAAAAAGAGGTCAAATTGTAATATCATCCAAAATTGCAGCAGTCAGTCAAAGTGGGTAGCTTTGCAAAGAGAAGGTAAGACCATACCCTCCAAACCCTGCCCTCATATCCATCACATTTCGAAAATGCAGTTTCTTCCAATGATAAGCTCGTACAAAGCTTGCTATAATATCATTCCAATAACCTGTTTCTGCCTTGAAAAGATCCTTTTTGGACACATAAGCATCCATATTTACAGACTGCAATCGATCTGGAGGACCATGCAAACGTGCAGGCCAAGCTGTTAAATTCCCTCCATACCCAGTCTCAGGCAATCGACTGATGCATCCCTTGAGGTTTACATACCTATAACAATCATTAGGAATATTTATTCTAGGAACCGATCAAATCAGAACAATGTAAATAATGCTGAGAAAACAAGGAATTGTGAACTTCCAAAAGCATTATTTTCAGTAGCCTAGCATGCACAACTATCAGGCAATAATTTGAAGAACGTCCCCAACAACACGTAGCAACCAAATACGTTCAGATATCCAGCTGCTTTTACATCTTATAGCATGTAAGAGAGCAGATTTCTGCAAACCAAAAATGTCACATGACATTTCCAAAAATGTCTCATGACATTTCCAAAAATGTCTCATGACATTTCCAAAAATGTCTCATGACATTTCCAATGTCCCCCTTCAAAGGGGCGGTTCGATATTTGTACATGTAATATCTTTGTGGATTAGTAATAAAATGCGTAGGGTCTCATCATCCCCACTAATTTAACCAAAAACAAACATGTAAGAGAAAGCAGTATGCTTGGGTTACATCTTATAAAATAAGCATGCCCAAGATCTTACATATTAAGCATGCACCCAGGAAGTATAACAGTGGATACTCCAGCAAAGGTGAATGTGAAAATATCTTCATAAATAGGAGATCCACTAATGATGCAAGACATAATTGATGGCCGATGGAAGGCTTGCTCTACATTGTTCATTAGTCAAAAAGAAGAGTGACACCATATTTTCATGGGTGTTTTATTAGAAGATTGCTCAAGCTAATTTTCTGTATGTGATTTATAAGGTTAGTCAGTTCATGACATCTACACAATGGTCACATTAGGTCTCAGGATTATTAGTCATACCAAGACAAGTCTATGCAAAGATCTTGTAAGGTCTTCTTTTTTATGACTCCAACTGAATTTTCATATTGATTTTGATTAGGCTGTCATCCTACTGCCTAAAGAACAAAAGGATTTTAGTTTTATCAACAGAATTTTGCATGTTCCTCAGGTGTTCCCTTCCTTCTTTGAGACCAAAAAGAATATTAGTTTCTAAATCCACTGCTATAATGGAAATAGAACCTTGTTTACAGAATGTACTGAAGATTCTTTGCTTTGTGCACTAAAAGGACGTTGGAGCCCGCTCACTCAACATAAGCGCCATATATTTTGGTTACCCCCTTTGTCATGAGTAGACAGTGCACAATGAAGGTGATTTGTCATTTTAACAAGAAGTTCTACTTCTCATGTAATGAAGGGACACCAAGCCTGTACTGGAGCACAATCTCCATATATTATCCAACAAAATCACCATCATGATACTGCGATTACAATCCTAGGTTCCCAAGCATAAATAGTTTGTTGTCGTCCCGTAATTTGCTATACTTAATATTTGAATCTCAATAAAATTTTGCAGTATATTGTCTGGAAAAAAGTTAGATTATTTCAAGCCATGTCATTGTGCTTTGTACAGGAGCAGGGATGTTAAGATATTTTACTCCTACTCTCCGAGTACCATGAAAATAAAATTCTGTGCATATGCATGTTAAAAGCATGCATATCCCACAATCTTGGTCATACATTAGATCAGCAGCCACCCTTTGAATTATTATTTCTATACGACAATACCCCCTACCATCTATGAGTAGACTCCACGCTCCACCCAAAAGATATGCTCTCTGTCATCTTTTCTTTTAACTTATAAGTAACAGATGACTCATAAAGTTGAAAGCATACATGGAAACTGTTTCTAGAAATTATTTTCGTCTACATTCCAATATCAAGTAGCAAAGCAAGTGAAATAAAGAAATACCAGACACTATCAGGGTCATCATCTGCCTCACATAAGGGAGGCTTAACACCAACATCACGGCTTAGATAACAGCTGTTGTTTCGAGGCTTTTGCCAAATGGCAAGATAGCCCTCCTTCTTCACAAGTTGCCAGCAGATCCGAGCAGTAAGGTCTTCCATCTCTGCACAGCAAAAAGCATCAGGACAACATTTAAACAAATTGAAAAACCAGCTTGATATATTGCAATTGAACGCATCTGATTAAAAAATGAAGTCCAAAGGATTATCTATAGAGAGTCTGGATATATGATTTACCATGAAATGTAGTGATACCAAGTTACAAATTAAAGACAAAAAACTAAGTAGACATACCATCTTGTAAGCCTACATCTCCTGTACAGGAAACCAATGAGCCATGCAGTAACACTAATTTGTGGCAGAAGCTTGGAAAACATTCATAAGAATCCGCCAAGACATGATTCTTTTAGGACCATCGATTAACAAACAAAATATCCTAATTTATTCAATGAATCTCGCCCATGTAAAAGCATTTTAAAGTTCAGCTGCAATAGCTGAAGCTGATGATTGATCATGTTCCTTTTCACTGGAATCTCTTCTGAAACACGCTCCATCAGATGGATGGCCATGACTGTGATTGGTATCAAAAACTATAAACAGCACATCTCCTTCCAGTTTCCACCAAGGAATCTGGGGAGATCATACACTGCCAATGTAGGTCTGCCAATTTTTGGAATAAGTGATAAGCCATTCAGACTTGAAAGCACCGAAACACTGTAAAGAAACAGAAATGAGGAAATTAACAACAAAGATGAAAAGGTAAGTAAGTCACCCCACAATATTAGTTGTCCCTCCCCAATAAGTCAACCAGTCTGCCTAGAAAGGTACCTATTATCAGGCCCATAAAGTTCATCTTAAGTGCTCTCAGGAGGAAAAAGTACAATTTTGTTCAAGCTTTTAGCTGATATGCATGCTGATGAATGCTGCCTCACAACCAGTCGAGATTCAAATTTTGAGAGCCACCATGGAGAGTGGAGAGGCATACAAATCAGAGTTTGCATGAATCAAGTTTACATCATAACCATGGATAAAATCTCTGTCTGTGACTTAGATGAATCGCTAGCCCACTCTCCGACTTAGATGAATTGCTAGCCCACAAAGATCTGACGCTGAAACAAAATTTGAGAGCTACCACGGAGAGTGGAGAGGCATACAAATCAGAGTTCACATGTCTCAAGGTTACATCATAACCATGGATAAAACCAGATTAATTTCAGGGATGACAGGAGGGCTATGTGTTATTATGCAGGTCATTTGTAAAGTCAATGGTAACTCAAGCACAGAGAGTGTGAACCAAAGGACAGTTTAAATTTGGGGATTGGCCATTTCTTGGTATTAGGAGTGGGTCTGATCATGAAAATCATAATATCCCCTCCAAAGTGAAACCTGGCTCAGAAAACATTTCCCTCTTAAGGGAGTGGAACACAAGAGCCCAACTTCTACTCTTTCTGTTTTATTTTTTGATAGTTTACAGTGGTTTTTTGTAGAGGGTGTTGTGTGTGTATTCACTGCAGATATCCTCAGCAAAAAGAGTTGCCTGCATTAGGTTTTGTCAACTACTATGAATATGTTAAAGTTAAAATGAAACCCACAACTTGAACCACTAAAGTAGTCTGAACAATGACACAACAGCCTCACAAAAATAATAATGGGTCTTTCACATACTACACAAAGACTGCTGCAACCCCTCTACAGAAATTACACCTTTGATGATGGGGGGCTAATACTGTTGAGGACTTCGTGTCTCCTATAAAAGCACAGCAGTGCTAACAGTTTCAGAGCAGACAGTTCTAGCCTTGTGTCAGGTTATGAGGAATAAAAACGATCAGTTGTCCAACTTACTCTCCCAGCTTCTATAATCTAGTGGTTCAGTCCTCCCCCATGAACTCTGTCAATTGTTATTAGGCAAGTCAAATATGAAATCATAACAAAGGAAAATGAGGTAAGTCCAGGGGTAAGGGGCAAATATAGAGGGAAATAATGTTTACGCAGCCAGGAGCCAGGCAGCAATTAAGGAGAGACAACTTTTAGAACAAAGGGAAGACGTCAAGATCGCCTGGGATATTACAGGATCCTTGTAGCATTAATTCAAGGGATGAGTACACATTATTTGCTGATAATATATATGAACTATTTCTTTGCTTCTTTTTTTCTATTTTCTTTTTTTACGGTTTATAATCAAAATCAAGTTAGTGTTTTACATCAAACATATCTCCACATTACTTAAACCATAAAAAGGCAGCTTATTCTCCTTAAGTCACAGAGAACCAAAATAAGGTTCTTTTCAGCGTAGTTCTCCCATATTCTCTAATTCAATTCCACTTCTTTCAGCCATTCTATTAACAAACGACCAGATATCATCTCTGTTTTTGTAAAAATAAAAATAATAAAATAATAATAATAATAATAATAAAAAGAGAGAGAGAGAAAAGACCACATATCATCTCTGTTTTAGTAACAAATTTGGTTTGAGAGGTTCTATACATTCGATACATGAGTTTTCTTTTAATTCCCAAACAATAAAGTGCGATAAACAGAGCCGACACAAAATAAAGAAAATGCACAAACCTACATGCAGTATCTCAATTTAGCACTTAATGATGGCAAAATGGTAAAAAAAGATTGTGTGACCTAATGAAACACGAAACTAATGACATGAACAAATTTAAGATGGTAACCAATATATTGATATTCCTTAACACCTAGGTTCTAAATGATTACCTTTCCATGCTTCTTGCAAATTCTCTTCGTGTTTATATACTGGTTGTGCTGCCCAAGCAAAGTAGCCTCCAGCCCTCAGCATTCTATCTACTTCAACAAGTAAAATTCCATCTGCACCAAATGCCAAAAAGCATGCAATTTTGAGGACCATTAACCACATCAGTATTCCCATTAAGTAACAAAGTCCCATTACAATTTTACACAAGTATGCTTCCAATGGACAACAGATATGTGTGTGCCAAAAAGCATGCAGTTTTAAAGACCATTAGCCACATCAGTATTCCCATTAAGTAACAAAGTCCCTTTACAATTTAATTATGAATAACTCATGCAAGGATGAACATATTGCAGTTCACACAAGTATGCTTCCAATGGACAACAGATTTGGGTGTGGATGGAAGAAGCCACACTCTTAGAAAAAGAAAAACGAAAACCCCTGCAATCTGTCTCAGAGAAAGAGAAGACGAAGTCAAAGAGAGGTGAACGGTTTACAGAGAGGGGGTTGAATACCAGGGAGAGATGAAGTTGTGTGTGTGTGCGAGAGAGAGAGAGAGAGAGATAGAGATTCGTTAAGTTTCGGTGATTTACACAATTTTCAATGAATTTCAGCAAGTTTGAGAATAAAAATTGCAGCTAAACAACCCTCAACCACATTTCAATTGCTTCAACTACAAATCAGTTTTAATGTAGTTTAGCACATGGCGATCTACTATTAAAGAAAAATACTGATTGATTTTAGTTTGCAGCCAAACATACACTTAAACTGAAACATGGTCCTTTGAACAATCAATTGTTCGTCATGAACTTTTCCCCTTTTTCCCTAAGGAAATTTTTTTTAAAAAAAGCAAGGATAAAAGCATTACATCCCTCAAACAACCATTTATATTTCAATTAATAATAATTAAATTTTATCTTTTGAAATTTCATTCAATGTGAATCTATTGATAACATCTAATTTACTGTGTGTCACATGGTACCTTTTTTTTTTTACGAAAAATAATGTTTAAGTAGTTAAGCTCAAAAGCAAAACCATACAGCACCATTTTCCCTCCACCCCAAAATGAAACCATCATAATTGTGGTTGCCCATGGTTGTGAGTTGGCTTGTCAAAGTAATAGAAACTGTAACCATAGGTTTAGGGTTATCATTGAAATCTCCAGCAGCGGTTGACATAAGTGAAATTGGCAGGAATGACCCAAGGAATGCATGGTCAGGTTGGCAGGGCAATAACAAGTCTGGTGGCTCCCATACCTACCCACTATACACATCACCTTTTTTTTTTAAAATGAGTTAAGCCAAGCTCTCCAAATTACATGACAGTGCCTAAAATAGAAGATCGCAAACCACATGAATCTGACACATCATCTTACTTCCTCCAATTCATCTTTGACAGGATTCTTGAGGATCCATGGACATGGATTGAATGGACTCCTTACCAATAATGTTGGCTGACTCAGATGATTCAACATAGCCATCTCAGCACCACTGTCATCATCCATATAGAAATTATCCCAGCGGCCATCTCAAGTGTTTGCACAGTTCCTTCTTGAGTGTCTCGAGAGAATCTACAACTTCTTAGGTTCGGTTATTCCAAGCTCCTTTCATTTCATTTGTAGGTGAGAATGTATCAGTATTTCCAGACCATTAGCAAAGATACAAGGTAACACATGAAATGGTCTATACTTAAACTCTACAAGTACAATCAACTAAACCATATCTACTCATATAGCTATGTGAACTTCAACACATACATGAAAAATTTGAACAGGCCTAATTTAGCCCATCTGCAGCACAATAGCAGGGTGGCATCGAGATATAAAGAGGAAAAGGAAACCCGTACCATCACGGGTCCAGTTGATTCGACATCGTGAGCAATGTATCAAGTCAAAAGCCTGGCTTGGATACAATAGTCGACGTGTGGCAAAGACAGACACCATAGCAGGAACACCACGTTCAAGGGCAAATTGAATCTGATTCTCATGGACATCTTTTGGTGCAATTGACATGGTTATCACATTTCGTGCAAGCAGAAAAGCGCCAAAGCTTGCAACCCCACACCCGACATCCAAGGCAACTCTTGTATGAGAGCCAAATGCTATTTCTGGAACCATCTGTATGTTTGCGTAACGAAAGTTCAGAACTCAAACAAGGTCAAATGTCATGTGTAATAAACAGCATATCCTTTGTTTTCTCTATTTTCTATTTTGTTATGAACTTAACCTCTTGCCTTTTCCTTTTTTGCCAAAGTTGAACAAATTTTAGGGTAAACAAATATATTATTTTCCCTTATCAAGACAAACTCAGGAAAGGTCATTAAAAACCTGAGAGATCTGACCCAAGTACTGATCTGCTCCATGGATAAATTGGGTTCCTCCTCCGGGAAATTTGAATTTATCTTTATCTCGAGAAATCCAATTCTGCCCTCCTTTGTCTTCAACAAGCCGTGTATGTGGTACATTGCTGAACCATACCTAGATGACAACCCAAAATCAGCATATGAACTTCAAGCAATGAGAACAGTAGCTTCAATGACAAATATTCAGAATTTAAATTTCAATTAAATACCAATTAGGTAAATGAAGATTCATACCAATAACAGAAAGCCCATGCGAAACAATAAAGATGAATAAAATTTTAGACAGGAGATGATAGTAACAGCACAGAAATACTAAGTTCGCTCTTTAAAAAAAATAGTAAGTGAGAAAACTTCACCACGAAAAATAAAAATTTGAGGGCCATTGTTTGACAAACAACAGAGTCGATGTACATTATGAATTAATTCAGAAGATCATGTAGGTAAAGCTGTGGAAGTTGCAATACAATTGTTCCATGCATCAATGAGAAAAGATGATGCGCTCTTTCAAGTCATGCATTTATAACCCCAGGTTCACAGCAATTATGGCCACAATTGCTTCTTATTTTCTTTTTGAAATCCTTGTTTTGTAAATATTGTTGCTAATAGTGTGCTTCACATTTTTCGGAAATTCATATTTAAAAAATAATTCTAATTTATTATTATATAATGGATCGTTTATTTCATCACTCGTAGGAAAAGGAACCAAAGGCAGTAAAAAATACTGCAGCAAACCCAACCACCGGATACTAAGAGAAAAATAAAAAAATAAAAAACAAAGCCTATGTCTTACGACCATGAGAGAGAGAGAGAAATCACCTTTGCTGATAGGACCCACATTGCCCCAACTTCCAAGTAACATGAAACGACGAGCACATTTAAAACTTAATTGAACAAAAATAAATAAGAACAACATGTAAAGATGTTGTTCCCAACCCAAAGAAGAAGATGCACAACCACTGTAGAAAAAATTTGAACTAGGAAATTTTTTTCACAATAAAAAATGAATTTAGTAACACACTTGGCTCCTTAGTTGAATAGTGTAAGTACGATATTGATTTCCTAAGTACGAAGGCGTCCAAAAACTACTACTGATCACCATCAAACTTTACTAGATTCTATAATTCCATTTTGTAAACAGAAGTTGGCCATGTTACCAAGCAAACCACCTCTACGGCCTTAGTCAATTGTGCACTGTAAAACCAAATCGCAAATTATCCGTTAAAGAGAGAAGAAGTACACGAAAATTAGAAAGAAAACAAATTAAATACCTGGTCTCGACTTTTTGGCCATGGAATGGGGGTCCTATAATCCTTTGGTGCTGGAACCAAGCAATCCAAACCTTTCCCCTTCTCTGGGCAATGCCTCTCATATTTCTCCCCCTTCTCTGTGGAATTAAGCTTCTTAATGGCCTCAACATTGTCCAAACAAGGAATGTACTCTCTCATACTGATATCGCAGAGTTTAAAATTCTTCACTGCAACCAAACCAGAACCACCGTCAATCTCTATATCTCTGGTCTCATTTTCCCAATCCTTAACCAGATCTGGATCAAAATCCCCCACATCAAAGTTATCCGTCATTGTTCCACTTTCATCAACCACTCCATAAGTTTCAGGAGACATTGGAGGAGGCGGAGGAGGGCGTGAAAGAGGAGGAGGAGGATATGGTGGTGGATCTTGTTGAATTTTCGCAGGTTTTGGACTTGAATCGTTCTCTGTGAAGTTCGAAATTAGAGCTGAAACGTTTAGGGTTAGGTTTGAGTTCTTGGAAATGGAGATGGATGGTGGTTTCTGAGAATTTGCAGAGAAGAACACCAGTTGTTGATAGCCATCGGACCAGTGCTTTCCAATGAAGAAGAACGAGAGAGAAGCAAGAATTAGGGCAGAAAATTTCAGAAGAGAGGGGAAATGGACGAGTTCTCCATAGCCAAAAGCCTTCATAGTTACAGAGCTCTCACCCACTGTAATGAGAAACTGGCGGTATGTCTCTCACTTCTATGGCAGAACCACGCTGCCTTTATGTATGACATGTGTTTAGGATAAACAACCCATGACATTTTAATGAAGGACGAGTTTGTCCATATTCATAAAAAAGACGAAAAGTCCCTTAGAATGTTCCCCTAAGACCCTGAGCACTCGTCTTGGCGTGGATCGAAGTAAAAAAAAACGACAATTTCGTACATAGCTCTAATTCTTCATCTTATCTTACATTATATTTTTTTATTATTTTTCTTTCAAATGGCATAAAAAATCTTTTAAGTATTTCATCATACCCTATTATTTCTTTTCTCTTACATTAATTCACTTTTGGCCACAAAAACTACTCCCAACAAATTATTTTATTTCATCTTAATACAAAAACTTTTTTTAACTTATTGGAAATAAAAGTGTTGGAAATAAATAAGATAGAATAAAACAATTTGTTGGGGCTAATTTTTGTAACCAAAAGTAAATAAACATAAGAGAGAAAAGATAAAGGGATATGGTGAAATACTTTGGAATTTTTTTAGGCTGTCTTAAAAAAAAAAAAAAGAATGAGAGTCTACCGTGAAATCAGACGAGGAATCAAAGGTCTATATGAAGTTTTCCCTAAAAAAAATTCAACAAGCGGTTTTCGTTCCATAAACCATAGAGCTAACCAACAATATCATTATTATATTGTATTATAATATTATGTATTAGGTAGATCGTCAATGTAAAAGTTTATCAAAATTTATAATGAATCTCAAAGCAGACTATGATTTGTGTAGCTGACCCCAATTAGTTGGAAAAAAAACTTTGATGATGATAATATTGTATTATATATTATAGTTTGTATAAAGTGTAAATCTTAAACAAAGCAAGGCTTATTTCTAAAAAGATACAGTTAGCATGCGACCAGTCCGCATATTGTAGAAATACCGGCTTAGTAATAAATATATTTTTAGAATATAATTTGATCCTAAGTTTTAGATAAAACATAATCTTTAACATGGAGATCATGAATATGAAAAAATAATAATAATTATAAATAATAATTATATTAAGAAAATATTTGAATCGTTAGTTACTATTGTTTTTAGATGAACCACCTATTTGCATCCATCTTTAAGATGGATGCTTTATACCTCTAGATCGTATATTGTAGAAATGTGGTCCAGCCCGTATGAAATAATTGTTCATTTCTAAATCATGCTAGAAGATGTAGTTTGGGTGTCAAAAACACCTACGATGCCCTAAAAAGTTATTTCACACCTAATTATGGTTTAGATCCAGTAGATCTACAAGCATTCAAAAGTTTAAAAAATGGACGGTCTAGATAATATGTCTCGAGATGTACTATTTGAGGACTTGAAATCTATTTTTTTAGTATCCATACATCTCAAGATCAAGATGATCAATTGTAGGATTTTTCAACATCGTAACAACATTCTCGGATGGAATTTTTAGGTCCACCTTTCGTTTGTAGTATAAGGTTGACACCTTATATATATATAATAGAAACCTCTTTACAGTTGTTTGTATAGATTTATTTTTTATTTATCATCCAATTTTAATTTGGCATGCGATTGGGGCGACAATGTCACATTAGAATTAGATATGTTCATTAACTCCAATTAAGTGTGTAAAACTCTTCTAAAATTGTCGGATCCCATAAAAAAACTCTTCTAAAATTATTCAATACTAAGTAGTTGTATTTTCATAGTTTAGAAACCGTGGCATTATTTACATTTTCCATTTTGTTGATATGAATAGTTTGGGTCGTGAAGAAGGGGAGTTAGTCGTCACATGGCATAGTTTGGCATGTAGTATGTCCCTATCTCTCTCACTATCAATGTCATATCAATTGATTGCATGGTGATAAATTAATGAAATTTTGCTGCCACAAATTGTAGGACACATTTTGAATAGTGGCATAAGGCTAGGTATTCAAGGTGGCATGGCGCGATAATATGACTTTTTGATTTTTATTCTTATTACGGGTCTCCATTAAACTACCTAAAAAAAGAAAAAAGTTTGTTGAAACTCTTAATTACAAGGGCGATGGTCAAATCCCTCTGGTCAATGTCAGATCGAAATTCTAAAGTTTTGCAACCTTAGTTACTTATCTACTCGAACTGGAGCCAGAACAATTTTTTGTAAAATTTTTTTGGGTAAGTCACTAGGGAAGACAGGCCCTACCCGTTTTTCAAATAAATCGGGAGTTAGCCTTTTGAAGGTGTCAATAAATGGTGTCAGTGGATCGAAGACCACAACGTGGTAAGTATAGGGGTGCTACCACCATAACTCAGCCGCTTTCCCAACAGTTGAAGAATAAAATTGTGTTATTTTTAAGACATTGGTTTTCAACATCAAAATTCTTTTGAATTTGTTCAAGAAATCATAGAAATCTGCAACATTTGCACTCAGATTTTAGGAGATAATGTTTACACGAAGGACCCAATTTTTATGCGGCCAAGTCCGCATATCTAGAAATGCAAGCCTCTTAATAAATCTTTTTTTTAGACGGATTTGAATATTTAATTTTTAAAGACATGTAATCTCTAACATAGAGATCATGAATATGAAAAAATAAATAAATTTTAAAACCTAGAAATAATAATTCTAGTAATAAAACATTTGGACAGTTAGTTTCCATTGTTTTTAGATCGAACACCTACTGGCATCCATCTTTAAGATCGAAGCTTTACACTTTCTGGACCACATATGTAGAAATGCAGTCCAGGGCGCATGAAACATTTTTGAAAAACTACAAATAAACCCCAAGAAGGGGCTTCCTATACAACTTACCCCCAACCAAGGCTTGTGATCACTTTTTACCCCAAATATACTTTGTTAACAAATACCCCCCAACCACAAAAAATAAATAAAAGAAAGATTAAACTAACCTCCCTTGACTTTTACCTTGGCCTCTCTCTCCTCTTTTCTTGGATAAAATCCTGTTTGAAAGATCCTTATGGCGGTCTGACACTTTTGTTCCTAGACAAATATGTGGTCCGACAAATCTATAAGGCGGTCCGACACATGCAGTTCCAAAGATCTATAAAGAGGTCTGGCAAACACTTTTTTTAGTTTAGTTGGGTTCGGCAATTGGTACATAGCGGTTTGAAAACCCATGTAGCTTTTAGTACTATGTGTAATCTCACATGAACATCCGACCAAAATAAATTTTTTATATACAGAAAAAGGTATTTTTGTTAACAAAAATATGCATTTCCTTAATCTGCCGGTATTTACTAAGAAAGTATATTTTACGGTAAGAAGTGAGAAAAAAAATTAGATACGGATAAGGTACCTAAAATGTTTGTTCTTGGGGGTTACTTGTAATTTTCGAACCAATTTCTTCGCACAAACTACTTACAAAGTATTACGAGGTGGGACCATGGTGTGATAACCGAAAAGTGGCCCCTTTCAGTCTTTAAGTTAAAGTTAGGGGTAATTTGGTTAAAGTTTTTTATTCTTTTGTCTTTGTGCAGGGGAACTGAGAGTGTGCACGTGCAAATAACGGCACGTGTAATGGATAGGTAGACACATCGTGGAGATCTAGCGGTGGAACCGATGCGTCGGGCGCTGGTCGAGATCTCAGTACACGCCACGTGGACAGTTAAAGTCTTTATTGCTGCACTCGCTTCAAATAAATCACAACCGTCAAATAATCAATTTGAAAACATGCTACATGTGTGGAAGGTGCCCTAACTCTGGTTCAAGTGCCACCATCTGCCGTTGATCACTACAATCGCCCGGTGCAGGTGAGCAGCTGTTTCGCTGGCAGACGGGTTTATAACGGCAGCTCTTCACGGCCATCGGTATGTAATATAAACGGTAGATTGCCAGTCTAGAGTATAATTACGTGTACCCATGCTTAGCTGGCTTCTCGAAGGCCAATGAATTTGGACCACCTATATTAAGATGACTTAATAATAAACAGAACTGCGGGTGCATGCACTTGGGACCTGGACTTTATCACGGTTACGGCGGCTGCCATATCAAAGAACTTGTTAGTAAAATAACGAAAGGTTAAGGGCAAAACAATAAAAAATAAAAATAAAAGTAAATATGGGAGAACAAGGAATAGGGTTTGGGCTAAAGTTTAGGTGAAGTTTTAACAGAACTGCATCTCAAGTTCGATTCCTACCGCTAAACTAGTCGAAAGAAATAGTAATTTGGTATGCCAAGGTTAATAGAAAGGTTTTGTAAAATTTAATAAGGAAAATGGTTTGGGAGGGTTGCAGCTCTATTAAAATAAGTATTACTTCACCTCACAACTCATAAAAAATTACAAATCAAGCATTATAAAACTTTTACAATCGATCACCTCGGCTTGAACATTATGGTTGTGAAAAAAATTTAGGATTTTAAGCTATAAATATGGTGTATATTGTAACCAGTTATCTAGACCGTCTATTTCACCTTAAAAATAAGTATTCATAAATCCACAAAGTCTACACCATTTTTTGAGTTTCAAATTTATTGTCGATGTTGAAAATTGATTTTAGATCCATGCCTAGGCCTTATAGAAACTTCATCCTTTTTATAAAGAAAAAAATTTAAATAAGGTTGCAAACCTTGTACTATAAACGTAAGGTACACATCAAAAATCCATTAGAATATAGTGATTTAAAGTTGGAAAACCATCATTTCAACCTTGAGATATATGGATATAAAGAAAAAGAAAAGAATTTAAAATCCAAAAAGTAACGCATCTTGTAACACATATTGACTATGTATTTTCAAGTGTGATATGCATTGTTTTCAGATTGTTAAAATTCATAATTAAAGTTGAACATAGATTTTTCAAGCCATCATAAGGTTTCAGACGCTAAACTATATCTTCAAGCAAGATTTAGAGGTGTGCTTTACTTGTATAATATAAGGTGGGCATTTTATACAAACCTCACTATTTTATAAAGTTAAATTCTTGAAAAATTATCACATATATCCCTCATAGTTGCCCATATTTCAAATTTACCTTTATTTTTTGTTTAATATATCTATATCAATTTCTAGTTTTTTTTTTTTATAAAATAAGTTTTTACCCCCGTAAAAACTCTATTAGAGCAGTGGCGCTCGAACCCTTAGACCACAAAGAAGTCTATAAACCATCACATACCTGCTATGTCTGTGACAGTCGCCACGGCTCTATTAGAGTCGGCTCGAAGGATTGCTAGAACCCTTCGGCCCGGCTTCATGGTGCTCCAAGAAGCATATAACTGTCACTGACAATAATCACAGACATAGCAGGTCTGTGTAATTTAAAACATTTGTAAAAGCCATGATCATATGTAAAAATAGGAGTGATGGCACTGGCATGGAGAGGGAGAGGGAGAGGGGCAATGGTAGCTGGGACAGAGAAGGGTGATGGCAGTTCATGAGAGGAAGAGGGGCGAGGGTTTGTTTAAAAAGCGGCATGGATGTAATAGATCCATGGCGGGGTAAAAGTGCCATTTATGCAAAATTCACTAAAAAACGGGCAGAGGTGTAAGCACAAAATAAAGGGCACAGTAGGGATATATTTCATAATTTACCTAATAATTATATGTGAAAAAGTTTCAAGCTCTTGCAAGAGCGTACTACCCATTTGCTCCCTCGGGTTAAACTGAAGCGAGGAATAATTTTTGGGAATGCAATATTCAAAAACCACAGACCAACCTCAAAGGGAAAAAAAGAAATTGCACTCTATGCATCCAAATAAAGTAATGTCCCAAGATTGAATAAGAACCGTCCAATATTTAAAGGGAAATATCTAAATGTTCAATAACTCAAAATCCTTGAAGATAATAATAAAGTGATACTTAGATAGATCCTAAAACTTAAGGTCAAAAATAAATAAATAAATAAAATCTTAAGTATATTTTGCCCAAGGGAGGTCTTGTACAATATGCTTATCGGGGAGTATGCTATACTCGCTATTCTTTTATAAAAGTGAATCGTATTGATTAGTTGATACTCGATGCAGTTTCTAAAAGTGACAATGTGGATTTCTGTTGGGTTGGTACTTTCACCAAATGGTACACCCTCATAGCGAGTATGTGTTATTATATTGGTACATGATGCCTAATTATAAGTGCATAATATTATTAACAACTAATTTTAGAAAGGAAAATGTTTTGATAGGCTACAAGCCTATCTAGTAAAGCCACACCTAAAAAACTATCTAAAATTACAGTTCTTACTTAAGAAAACCTTCAAATGGATCATCTTGGCCTTGAGCGTTATAGTTGTGAAGAAAAATTGGGATTTCAAACCCTAAAAATAATGTATATTGTGACACATTATATAGACAATTTGTTTCAACCTAAACATAAGTATTCAAGAATCCACAAGATTTGAACCATTTTGAGCTTCAAATTTTATACTCAGTATTGGAAATTGATTTTAGAGCCATCATAGAGATTTCCATTGCCCATTTTGTTTTCATAAACCTTAGGCCTTATAGAAATTGCATCTTTTTAGGAATATAATGCAAATGTGAATGTTAAAACCTGCATAATTTTTTTAAACTCGTTCCTTATCCCCACTTTCTCTCTTTTTTTTTTTTTATAACTTAAAAAGTATTTGTTAAGGAGTCATTATAACGAAAAATAAATAATGCAAATATAAAAATGAAATATCATCAAATGAACAAAGAATTATAGGCATTACTAAGGTAGAATAGGTGTTTGACTTCTAACAATTTGTTTGCATACTCTTGGTTCTCATCGAGTTTCCGCATGTTACCAATTGGAAGTTTTGATAACCTCTCAAGGTGACATTGTCAAAAATGAGAAGTGCACACTTCCATTCCCCCTAGAAATGCAAGCTTCTCACTGAATGAGAAGTACTCACTTCTCATATTAACTCTCCCCTTCTTTCACTTTCTTAATTTTTTTTACCTTTTTAAATCATGCTAATATGAAAGTTTGAAGGTGACTTTGCCTCTTCAGGGCGCATTTATATAAAACATAAAACCACAATTTATTATATAAAAATAATAATAGAATGCCCCTAAAATTTTAGGGGTGTTTTGGTTATTTTATTTTTGAATTATTTTTCATATATTTTTTATTTCATATATTTTTTTACAATTGTGTTGGTGAGAAGTTAGGTAATCAAACTGCTATCTCATTATGATGTATAAAAATAAAATAAAATGGAAGATATGCGCCAAAAAATTACTCATTTCCCAATCTCTAGGTTTTGGAAACTTATAGGTTTATCAAACAAAGGTTTCCATAGTCTGTTAAAATTCTAAACAAGTTATTAAACACGGTATTTTCCATATCCATATACAATTTTCTAGCTTTCAGACTAAAAAACTTCCCTAATTTACAATTTCCAATTGTCAAACACACCCAAAAGATCTCTAAGAGAGTAAGCAATAATCGTACAATCTCTCAAGGAGACCAAGTTTAGAATTATAGTATTTATCTCTGAGTATACTCAATAAATTAATCTTTGTCTCTAAATCCAAATAATTCCTAGTTCTTTCTCTAACTCCAACTAATTCCTAACTTTTTGGTACAGCAAAAGTAAAATTTAACATGTCATTGTTTCCTAGACTATTAATATCTTATCTTAAGCCTCTGTTAATTTTTAAAATATTTATATTTTAAAATATTAATAGGTATCATAATAGATGTTCCAATAGATAATTCATGAAATAGTCGAAGTATTCTAGTGCTTTCTATTGGTAAAAATTAGTCAAAATAAAATTAAAACAAAAATATATAAATGAATAAAATTTACAATTTCTCCCCACAACTCATTCTTTCCTTCAATTTTCCTAAAATCTCTTTGTAGGAGAATAAGTTTTAGAATTTATATATCGATCACTAAGGACATTGGAGAAATTTATCTCCGTCCACAATTCCAACCAACTGCTAAATTTTCTAGCCCAAAAGTTGAGAGAGATTCAAAACTTTCACATAATGTCAAATCACTGATAGGAAATCATAATTTTTATGAGGTAAAGTGCAGATAAAAAATCCCCTAGAAGAGAATATTCTTATGTTGGAAAACTTTCTAATTTGATCATCTCAACTTCAAGATGTATGGGTATGAAGAAAAAAAACGAACTTCAAATACTAAAATAGTACATCCTTGTAACAAATCATCTGGATTATCTATTATCAAGATTTTCAAATGTTTATAGACCTGCTTGATTTTTACCATTTTTAGAATTTTAAATTTCATAACTAAGTCTAGAAAATAGAGCCATCCAATGGTTTAAAAAACGGATCGGTGACCCGGATCGGGCTCCCAAAAAACCGATCCTGATCGGCGAATCGGCGATCCGGATCAGGAATCGGGTGAATCGGTCAGAATAAAGCTTAAAAAAAATCCGAAAAAATTATTAAAATTCATTATAAATATTGTTTTTTAAGAATTCAATAAGAAATGAGGGTACTCCATAAGGAATTTTCATGTTTTTGAATGAATATGCGAATATTGATATGTTCTTTCCCTGCATGAACCGCCATTCAACATTTAATTTACATCACACAAAAGGATAAACATAGAATTATCATGGAATAAGTATATCAACATACATGGACTACAATAAAGCATAAAATTAGTAACATATGATCTAAAAAAAAAATGATAGACGACGTTATTGTTCTTCTTGGTCACGCTGGTGCCATTGATTGAATTCGTTTAGCAATTCATTGATTCGATCTAAAAACGAATCATCGATATTAGCAGACGTCTGACTATTCCCAAATCCCTGAGTGTTAGTGTTTTGTTGTGTTCCCAATCTAAAATCCCCGAAGATTGTCCATCCTTCATGCTCACCGACACTGTCGTGCTCATCCCTACACTGTTGCTGTTGGGACTCGATATGTGAATAATATGGCTGGTATAGGGTGGCCTCAGAATCATCATCTCTCTCATTTTCTCTTTGAATAATATGGATTAAAAAAAAAAAAAAACAAATTTTCAAAAAAATTGATCATGGATTAAAAAAAAAAATCACAAATTTTCAAAAAAATTCTATCATGGATTACAAAAAAAAATTCGATCATGGATTAAAAAAAAAAATCACAAAATTTCAAAAAATTCAATCATGGATTACAAAAAATTCGATCATGGATTACATAAAATTCGATCATGGATTACATAAAATTCGATCATGGATTACAAAAAAAAACAAACAAAAAAAAACAAAAAATTCAATCGTGGATTACAAAAAAAGAAAAAAACAATTCGATCATGGATTACAAAAAATTCAATCATGGATTACAAAAAACTCTATCATGGGTTACAAAAAAAACAAAAAACAAAAAATTCGATCATGGATTACAAAAAAAAAAACAAACATTTCGATCATGGATTACAAAAAAAAAACAAACATTTCGATCATGGATTACAAAACATTCGATCATGGATTACAAAAAATTCTATCTTGGGTTACAAAAAAAAAAAAAAAAACAAAAAATTCGATCATGGATTACAAGAAAAAAAAAAAAACATTTCGATCATGGATTACAAAAAATTTTATCATGGATTACAAAAAATTCTATCATGGGTTACAAAAAAAAAAAAAAAACAAAAAATTCGATCATGGATTACAAAAAAATCGATCAAGTATTACAAAAAAATCTATCATGAATGCGTACGGGACTCGCCGATTCACTGTGCGGACTCGGCTATTCCGTACAGTGAATCGGCGAGTCACTATGCAGAATCGTCCGGTTCTCTCTAGAACCGGACGATTCCCGTTTTTTTCGCCGATTCGATCCGTCCATGGTGATTCCCGAGTTGAACCGGGTGAGTCCGGTTCGACTCGACGTTTTTTTAAACACTGGAGCCATCATAAAGTTTGCAACAGTGAAAATAAATCTCCAGACAAAATTTAAAAGAACGTTTTACTTCTATACCGTAAGGATAGCACCTTATACAAGCTCTACCTTTGAAGTTATGGATTTTATTTGTTTCATATGCCAATCCCAAATAAGATATTTGAACTTTTAGGGAAGACTCGACATGGGAATTCTACTTTTATGACACTTTTGAGAGAGAGAATATAGGAATTTGTTGGAGTTTCATTAGCTTTTTTAAATTTATTAAAGATATATTCATAATGAAATGGTGTGAGAGATAATATAGAATTCTAAACTCACAAATTTTCTTCAAGAAAGGTATTAGGAGAATTGAAGGAAAAAATGAGTTATACTCGAAAATTTGGGCAGGGATTAAGCAGTCATTGCCTTGTTTTCGGGCGTAAACTCGTTGAAAGGGATTGGTAGATAGATGGGTCTCGTCAAATTGCGATTCGGGCAAAAGTCGAGCCATTGGACCCTCTTTCGCTCGAATGGCTGGTAGAACCAGCTCTTGGTATAGTCCGGGTAGAAGTTTGGAATTCGAGGTCAGAAAAAGGGGAGATTTCAAAGAGATTTGGAAATAGAAACAAAAATGAAATGAAAGTAAAATGGAAATGTACTTGAGGCCAAGCCTTAGGCCTGGAGACGATGCCGGTTCCGGAGATGTTCCCTATTAATATGTATATTTTTCCTTTTAGAACTGTGAATATATAAGCTTCAAGGCCCAAATCAAATGGTGTTCGACCTCGTATAGGGGGTTAATGTAAATTGTACAAGATGTAAGTGCCTGAAACTCCTCATGTACCCAGTATATATGTGAAAACCCTTTTTATTATCATGATATGAAACCTCTTAAACATATTTCCCTGATACATTTGGGAGAAACTAGCTCCTCTTTTATCTTTCAAAAAAGTAGTTGGAATTGGATATTTGAAACTTTGTCAAGGGCTACAGTAAATATTATTAGGGAAAAGTTTATGTAGAGCCGAGGCTCTAACCAATCAAATTTGAGCCTACCTCAAAACTTTCACTAGAAGATGTTGTTTTGATGCGCAAATATCCTAAAAATTGATCATCTCGACATCAATATGCATGCACATGAGAAAAAAATGGATTTCAAGTTTTGGAAATAGTATATTTTGTAATACGTTTTTGGACCGTCAATTTTCAAGATTTTCAAGTTTTCATAGATATGTCGATCTACATTATTTTTTAAGTTTTAAACTTTATAAATAAAAATGGAAATATATTTGAAGGCTATCACAAAGATTTTCAATATTGAAACCGCAATTCTCGACACATTTGAAGGTATGCTTGAATTTGATTGTTTAGAGCCTAGACTCTACACAAACGGCACCCATATTATTATAGTACTAGTTATGGATGAATATTATGCTGCATATTTTGGTAAGCATGTAGTGATATATGTTGCGATGATCATGCTTTATTTGGCTTTTATTTTATTTAATTCAGGAATAGAGAAAAGGAATTTGGGATACTTGAGTCAAAGACAGATCCCTATCGATCTACCCAACAAGGGAGCATTTGAAATAATGAGGTAATTTAAATCTTTTTGAAACATAATATAATAAACTTTCATATTAAATTGCGCTATTTCGATTTAGAGGGATTTGAGAAAGAGAGAGAGGAGGGGTGGGGGTAGAGAGTGAGAGCAATGTTAAAAATGATATAATTTCAATTTCTTTTTCCGTTTGAGAGAGTGAATATGAGAGAGGGAGTGAGAGGGATATTTTGTCAACCTCTATGACAACATTCTAGCATTGTTATAGAGATGCGAATGAAGATGCCGATGTCATTGCCGGTACATGTTCTCTCTTATTGGTTGCTTCATTTCTGTAATATTGTGTCTTTGCTTAAACATCCTGTATTTTACATATGAATTAATGATAAGCCGTACGTTACCATTCAAAAAAAGAATATAGATTTGACAAAATAAATAGCATACACAAATAAATTATTTTAAACAAGTACTATTCAAGGTTTTCATAATATAATTTACAAATCAAAGTATCAAATATATGAAAGGATTTACACAATCTTTCAGAAGTGTTTACCAAAAGGCAAAAAGCAGGTTTGCAAAACTCTTTGAAATATTTATATGTAGTGTTCCATGAGTAAATTTTTACATACATACCAAACGTGCCCTAGGCAGCAAGGTAATGAATGACCCAATTGCCTCCAATTTCTTTCTCAATTGCCTTTAATTTCTCTCTTTCAATTATCTTTAATTTCCTCTTTCAATTACCGTTAATCTCTCTATTTCAATTACCTTTAATCTCTCTCCTAATCTCTCTCTCAAAGTTTGGACTTTGGAGAGCAACCAGTCATCATTATTTAAGAGAAACGTCGCGAACTCTTATTTCATGTAAATTTTTTTTTTTTTTCTCAAACGAACAAATCATCTAAGCGAAACAAAATCCTTCTCTCGCGAAGACCACTCGAAACGAATCTCGCCGGGAAATCCATTTTTCCCGGGCACCTCTGCAGCTTTCCGGCTCCATTCGATTAGGTACGCACAAGCCTGAAACCCTAATCTTATCGCATTTAGGGTTACGAAATAGATTCCATGAATCTTTGGAGCCAACCCTGATCTAGCTGGTTCTTGAAAAATCTACAACGAGGGGTTGGGGTTTCAGTTTTTCTGGTCTATGAGAGTTGTTAGATTGAGTTTGATCAAATTAATATTAGCCAATGCGAGATTTAGGTTGAGAACTGGGGTTTCAGAGATATTAATGTTTGAGTTTTTGAATTGACGGACCCAGGGCTCTGATTAGGGTTTGAATATCGGTTCATTTCTCAGTATCGGAATTTGTGATCTCTTTGTGCTTGTGCATTCATATATGAATACAAAGATTGGTGAAAGAAACGGGTTTCATTTCTGCTCCTTCAATTGTTTTGGCGGTTTGCATTCTTGAATTGATGTAACTCAGGTTAGCCAGATATTGAACTCTGCACTTAATTTAGAGCATCAATTTCAAGTTCGAATCGAGATTTGTGAAACGACCCAGTTTTAGTGTGAGTAACTGATACCCTTTTTGTCGAAACTAAAAGGAAGAGATTAGTGAGCGAAACTGATATATCATTCTTGGAGTGCTTCCTTGTTTCGAGAGCAGATTGATACCTCTGTCTTTGAGCGTTTTAGAGCATGATACATGGCTAAATTATCATTCGATGGCAACAAGAAGGCACGAATGAATTTAAAGAATCAGCCAGATACACATTCTAGGTCTATTCATGATACAGTGAATGGTTCCCATGACTATAAGATAAAGGGTTATTCTCTTGCAAAGGGAATGGGTGTGGGTAAATACCTAGCGAGTGATACTTTCAATGTCGGTGGTTACGAATGGGCCATATATTTCTATCCAGATGGTAAAAACCCTGAAGATAGCTCCCTCTATGTGTCGGTTTTTATTGCACTTGCTAGTGAAGGTACAGATGTGCGTGCGCTTTTTGAGCTTACATTGCTGGATCAGAGTGGGAAAGGGAAGCATAAAGTTCATAGTCATTTTGATCGATCTCTTGCTAGTGGGCCGTATACCTTGAAGTACAGAGGGAGCATGTGGTACGTAATTTCTTGAATTTTCTTGTTTAATTATATAGCATTTGCAAGATTTATTGGATTTTTCCATTTTTTTTTTTTAATTGTTTGTCTATGGTATGTTGACTCATTCTTTTTAGAGGATATTCATAACATGTGAGTTTTTATCAAGCAGTTTTAGAATTCCTTGAATAGAAGTTTCTGCAGCTTTTTGTAAAAAGAAAAGAAAATAGAAGTTTTAAGAAAAGGAGTGAAAAGGATTCATGATGAATTTCCCAAGAGAAGAAAGTCATGACGAGTGGCTTGTGATAAGGGAAGGGAATAGGCATTTCAAGGACAATTTAAATCGACTCACTTCTTCGTGAACTTGGGTTGGGAGGTAGGGCTCAAGTTTAGCCTTTTAAGCAAGTGGGATAATGCTACTATAGATTGTCATTAATGTACTTTATTGTTGTCCTTGTGGGTGGATTTCAACAATATACCCATAGAATGAGTGTAGCGTAGATGATGATGTTGAGATGGATGAGTGGCAAGACAAGAAGGGATAGAATTCGAAATGAATACATTCGGAAAAATTTAGTTGTGACACCAATAAGCAATAAGATGAAAGAGAGCAGACTTAGGTGGGCTGGCCATGTGTGGTACAAACCCAGTACAACACCTGGTGAGTTACTTCAAGTGGAAGGCTAAAAAAGGGTAAGGGGTAGGCCGAAAAGGACATGGTTGGAAGTAGTGAGAAAAGATATGGGGACTTATAGCCTCACAGAGACCTTTAATTGAGCAGAATGACAGACCAGGATTCCTGTCGCCGACCCCAATTAGTTGGGAAAAGGCTTTGACGATGATGATGATTGTCCTTGTCGATTTCAGCAAACCTCTAAATTGGAGAGGGTTCAGTACATGTCCATCTAACCACATTGAGCAAGTCATTGGGTGTTTCAAAGTTGAACCCATCAACCCCTCCACATGTTCAACCTTGTTTCAATGAAATAATGAAATGTTATTTATCAAAAAAATAAAAGGAAAAACATACATCCTTCCCCTTCCTCTCCCCTCCTACCAACCCCACAAAACAGATAAAAATAAAAAGAACAAAGGTTACTGATTAAGAAAAGGACCTAAGATTTAAGAGAAAGTGAAAAGTAAAGAACAAGGGTAGAGAAACTATCATGGGGCTACTTACAAAGTTCAGCTTCACAAACCTTATTAGCAGCTTACTGCACCTCAACAATGGTTTGGAATATTCCAAAGCTCGCTATGTATGATTGCCTTGAAAATTAACCTAACCAGTGCTGGTGAAATCATATATGACATAATATTCTCTCTTGAAATTGCTTCATTTGCATGAATGCCTTTAAAGCTCCTCTTATATTTACAATGTTAAAACATCCAAAAATATTTTTGACGAGTAAAGCTTCCAAAGGATTTTTCCTATAGTAAGGAAAGGGCCTGAAAACCATTCCCAGACTAGAGACATTACACACTCAGGAAATACTAGATAGATTCAAGAAGAAAACTCATATCAACGAGACAAATTAATGTGAGTAAGCATATGATCCACTGTTTCATCATCCTTTGGAGGATGCATTTAGAAGGAGAAAGCCAAATAGGAGCCAAACAATGTGATGAAGGGAACAAGGGGAACTTACCTAGCAGGGGATCGAGGGAGGCTATGTTGCATGGATACTACTATGCGTGTTAGTATCTAATATAGGTACAGGGCGTTGCATTTGTCATGCCATCAAGAAGAGGATTTAGTGGCACGTCTATATTGTGTAGAGACAACTAAATCGAACAATGTTTTACTAATATTTTATTTCATGATATGTAGCCAGAAATAATGAGTTATACTTTAATGGGCTGAACTTGTAGATTATTTTATAATTCCAGTGTTTCAAAAGGCGCTAGGTGGCCCCTAGGAGGCCAGGGGGGCCAGTCCGCCCGACGCCTAAGCAGCTGAGGGGGGGGGGGGGGGGGGGGGGGAGGCCACCCAACGCCTAGGCTGGCGTCCAGAACCTGAGCAGCCCAATTTCTAAGGATTCAAAATCTTCTAAAAAACCCCTGAATAAATTTATAAAATATAAAAAATTAAAGCTAATATCAATGGGTGATGCTTAGATCAATTTCTCGTAACTTTGAGAAACCCTTCAATCCTATGGAAATCACCAAAAACTAGTTTTTTGGGGTTTTTTTCTCTCTAAAATAGGCTTTAATGGGTTTTAGGTTTCAAATGAACCTAAAACCCACAATTTTAGCCCTTTAGTATTAAAAAAAGACTAAAAAATGGCCTCAATGAGTGGCATTTCCTCTCCTGGGCAGGGCGCAGGCCTCGGGCGCCCTCCTAGGCGGCTGCCCAGGCACTGGGAGGTCAGCTTTTTAAATCACTGTATAATTCTATACGCATTTCAAAGTTCACATGCTTTTACTAAAAAAAAAACAAAGATTAAGACTCTAAATTGATGCAATAAATTGTTAATAGACAAGTAGAAGAAACCATAAGGATTCGAATTTGCGTGTGTGTCAATACATGTCTAATGCTGGTATGACACCCAAATAGAAATATCTATGTACCATGTATAGGAAGACGTAATATAGAAAGAGCACCTACTATGTCTCAAAGCAGGATCCTCATTTCAATCCCATCACTTAGGATAAAGCTCTTAATTGAACTTACCTATGAAACAACTGAACTCCTTGATCTCACGATCCCATAGATCATTCCTTAACTTAGGTCGCCGTACTACCATGTCTATAGTTAACTCAAATCATTCAGAGAGTGTGATGTAGGGCCACATGAATCCAATCCAACGGCAAGAAATAGTTGAGATGTGACCCCTATGTCACACTACATCCTCTCTCTCTCTCTCTCTATGAAAAATTGACTTTCTTACCATGCACACTGGAAAACCTACTTGTTTGACCTCTCCCCTGACCTTACCGATCCAGTTTCAGACTCCAGATCCAAAGGAACCAAGTACCACTAGTCAGACTTTATTTGGTAGGAAATGTGGAACCAAACCCTTTACGATATGGTAAAATGACTTCATTGAAAACAGTCTTGAAGTAGCAAGCTTCTAAACCACCTTAACACCCAGTCATTGCTTTGGAATTAAGGTTCAACTACATAGCACCTAGTAACAATATCATTTGATTTACCTTTGTGTAGGCAATAGCATCCACATCTAGTGTGGTCTACTTGCAAGTTTCAATATGTTAAAATACCCAGACTGAAGGTGTAATCCTTTAACATCCATGAGTTGGGATTGTAAAACCCTCAATGTTAGTTGAAATCATGAAAGCTCACACTGAAATTGTATTGAATTCAACTACGATTAGGAAGTCATGCCTTTTTGATGTATAATTTATTAAATGATGATAGGCGGCCGCCTAGGCGGGATGGGGGCCTTGGGCGCACCGTTTAGGCCTGGGGGCGGACCAACTATGCGAGCTGTATCTGGGTGCCTGCCTAGGGACCCTAAGCGCTCGCCTAGTACCCGCATAGGCGGGTGCTTAGGGTACTTGGGCGGGTGCCCAGGGATTGTGCTGCCTGACTAAGTGAAAAAATACCCTTTAGGTGGGGTATTTTTTATTTTTTTTTTTGGATTATAAAAAATACATGAATATGCATTTTTTTTGTACAAAATATGTACCTAATAGGGTTACTGGACACCATTTGCCCCTTTTTGAACCAATTTTGTCAGATTCGCTTTGGAGTCGTCTTCGATTTAGTGCAAAAAATGGAGCAATTCAGTGCCTTGGCCAATTCGGGGGAAGATTTCAGACCTTTTTTTTAAAAAAAATTTAACATAAATAAATTAGATATTTATATATAAAATATATAAAAATAATGGGAAAAAAATTATTTTATATAGGTATTTCTTTTCTGACCGGAGCAGCTTGAAGCTTCGGCCGAAGCAGACCCGAAGCAGCCCGAAGCAGTCCGAACTTGACCGAAACAACAACACCACGCTTCTCTTCGTTTCGATTTATGCTTAAATTCTAAAGGCTTCGGCCTCTTTGGCCGAAGCAAAGCGAATTTGATAATATTGTTTTGAACCTAGGCTGCCTAGGCACAAGGTAGCCTAGAACCCCCGACCGCCTAGGTGCCGCCCAGCATTTTTTGGAACACTCTTTACTTTTTTGACTCTCGAATATGAAATTTAGATGAAAATATAAAATTTTCTTTTTCTTCATTTAAAAAAAAATATTGTTCTCATAAAGAATAAATTGACAGTATTTTGGTCGGTTATAAGTAATTTTATATGGAAATGTTGACTATCTCGATTTCTTCTCCAACTGAAGGTTGAACTATTCATAAACCCTAAAGTTTCACAATATATGGAAATTGATGATTTCTTATATGTTGATATTGTTCTCTCCATGTTTCTCTCAGGGGTTACAAGCGTTTCTTTAGAAGGTCAGCCCTTGAAGCCTCGGATTACCTCAAGGATGACTGCTTGGCCATGCGCTGCACTGTTGGAGTCGTGAGAAATCGTTTTGAAGGAATAATGCAGTATAGTATCTATGTTCCACCAAGCGACATGGGTCAGTGCTTCAAGGAGTTGCTGGATACGGGCAGTGCTTCTGATGTAGTCTTTGAAGTTTGTGGGGAGACATTTAAAGCTCATAAACTGGTACTCGCTACCCGCTCACCAGTTTTCAAAGCCCAGTTCTTTGGTTTGGTTGGAGATCCCAACATTGATAAGATAGAGATTGAGGGCATAGAACCTGCTGTTTTCAAGGTACTGCTCTTGTTTCTCTTTTCTTCTTTTGATGCTTTTATTGAATCTGATGCCATTCCTTTCTCAATCTTTACATTAAAAATTACCTCATTTTCTTTGCTTATTGAGTATAAAGGGGCCGTCACTTGGTGTGACGGTAAAAGGCTCGGGTAGCCAGCGCAAGAGTGCGGGTTCGAGTCTTGAGAGCGGCCACTTTGTACATAAGCCTAAGGTTAGGACTGTTTCCAGCTGAGGGACCCTGCTTAGGCTGGACCAACACCGGGTTGCAGTGCCCTTTCATTTATTGAGTACGTGCCTAGAGATTAAATTAGTACTACTATTGATGGAAACAATGATGAACTTGAAAGGAAACTAGCCTGAAAGTCTTCCTTTCGCACACACACAAACTCATGCACACATGTATTCACACACACACACACATGGGTAATATAGATCAGCCCATGTTTTGGGCATACCTCAGAGTACCACCCTGAATAACTGGGTCCAAACATTGTTTATTAGACCCTCAAACTTTGGGGATGGTTTAAAAAACAAGATCCAACGGTGAAACCACTTTTTCTCTTTCTTCAAAGAACCTTTTTTTTTTTTTTTCATTGGGGTATTCGCTAGGGTCAAGAGGATATACGTTGAAAAATTTGGGTTAAATGAATATTCTTAACATCAAAAAGTGAGGAGGGGCCTTTTTTTATAGTATTAGCCTAGTGGCTAACCTAAATATTTTCCTCCCTCTCTCTCTCTCTCTCTCTATATGTATATATATATATATATAGACACACCCAAACACACACATACAGCCATACATATATACATACACACACACAAATATATATACACACACACATACAAGGCGTGAACTTTAAGCAATAAAAGTAAGGCGCACCTCCACCCCATGATGGCATGAAAATATATATCCGCTCTTATGAATTTAAAGCTCCAAAAATGATCCAGATCGAGCATATCTATAAACACTTGAGAATCTTGAAAATGGACACTCCGGATAATGTGTTACAAGACACATTATTTTTAGGCTTATAAATCTCTTTTATGTATAGCCATGTACATCGAGGTTGAGATGATCAATTGGAGGGTTTTCCAACGTCCGAACAACGTTTTCCTACGGGTTTTTGAGGTGCGCCTTACTTCTGTGATGTAAGGTTGACGCATGTGCACACACACACACACACACACTTTTAATATTTTTAAAAGTTATTATAAAAAATTTGGGCTTCATTTGGGAAGTGGTAAATTCTCAAATTTTAAGTGAATGGGTGACAATGTGTTGGCGGTCATTTCTCCACAATGTGCCGATCTCTTTCAACACCCTTTCACAATAGCATAGACCTGCAAAATGCTGCTAATTAAGGGTGCTTCACATACTATTTGGGAAGGGTCCCCCACCCCACACTGAGCACAATGGAGTGCCGCACCCTGTGAATTAACATCCTTAATGTGTGACACTGACGTCTATCTATTATTAGTATCAATATAAAAATACGAGGACTGAGTTGGAAATTTAAGGATAATCCATATTGTTTTAGAGCCTTCATGAATCTTAGTTCAAATTTAGAAATTAATTTAAAAATTTAAAATCTAAAAAAAGTAAATTTTTTTGTCACAATACGAAGGAAAAAAATTGGGAGTCGATTAAAAAGAGATTTAACTTGATGAAAACTATGATTGGCTGCCTCCCTGATCTTCCTTTACAAACCTTTTGAAAGGTTTAGAGTGAAGAAAGCCCAATATATTCTCTCTAGTGTAGTTGGTGGTTTTTCAGTCTCTATCATCAGATCTCGTACTTGGCATCTCCCCTTACTAGTGGAAAATCCTGAGGAATAGATAGAAAGCCAAGATACTTGTCCTTCAATGGGAGGTTACTCATCTTGAGGAAACATCTATTCGTGCATTTTAGTATTTCCCTCTTTTGAATGATTGTTGCCCTTAGCAGCAGGTTTGGGAAATTGAATTTGCTCTCCCTGAAATTGGGGAGTGGGAATGGCTGGTGGAAGCTCATTTTGTTATTTGGAATGAATTTGTCTAGTCTGGAGGGTATGCATATAAAGTAAAAGTGTTAACAAGGTAATTCTTGCTAGGTTCTTAGTGTCTTTGGATGCGAAGGAACTGGCATTTGGAGGAACATCATATTGGAGAATTATCTACCCTAGGGGAAGTGAGGTTTTAGAGGAAAGGTGAAGGGGCATTTGTCTGAGGGAATGAAGGGCTGATTTTGGGTAGTTCAATGGTGGGATTCAAACTTAGGACTTAGGGTTGCAACAGATGGTTACACAAAATCCTGACATTCCATATGAGTGGGACTAGTCAGGTGGTTTGTGAGCATACTTGCAGAATATAATGTCTTCTTGTCTTCTGAAAGCCTCCTACTTAAATACAATGGGATAATCTGAAGTATCATCCGATTGGTGTTCCGTTGGTCACAAACTCAAAGAGTTGAAGTGAAATAGGAAAGGGAAGGAGTCAAGTTCTAAGTCTTTGTGATGATCTAATCTTGGGAGACAGAAAAGTGTGATAACTATAACTGTGGTCCTAGTATGAAAAATCTAACATTCTGACAAATTCTTTATGAAATCACGTGGGAACCTATTTGATAATTTAATCTCAAGTTGTTGATGTGTGTTTGGATTACTAGTTGGGTAGAGCACACTACATCAGAGAGATTTGAATCCAAAATATTATTTACAAGGACATTGGGGGCATCAAGTAGTGTAATTGTTGGCTTTTATTTTTAGAACATGTATTAAGATAAAAAAGTCACCAAAAGATATGACCCACCTTACCCCTTGGTTCCCATTGGTGAAAGTTTCAGAGTATCAGCATCTTAGTTCTGCTCTTATGGACCATTCTGCCAGTTTATTTTCCTTTTTTTTTATAGTTAAAATACTTGTTGCCACTTTGATTTCATATTTTTTAACACTTTCATATTATTAAAATTCTTGAGAGAGTTCCTACTTGAGAAGTTGCCTTGCCCAAATTGCAGGTTGACCGGTTTCAGATCGGCTAGTTAGAGTCTGAACCATCAGTTGGCAATTTACAGTATAAATTGTTGCTCATGTTAGCCAAAATATGAATGATATAGGCATAGTTGTTTGAGGTTAAAAGAGCACTATTTGATTATTCCATCATTCTTGATATGCATTTTTCGCGGTGTAGTATGTATTCATCTTCTTTTCCTTCTTTTTTTGAAATTTTTCATGTTTCTCTCTCTTGCTCCCTCCTCCCCGCCCACCCCGTTCTCCTCTCTTTCTTGCACATACTTTTGTTAGTACGTGGGCATCTACCAATCATTTGCCATCTTGTTCGCAGGCAATGCTACATTTTATATACTCCGACACACTACCAGACTTGCCTGAGTCGTCTTCAACATATTCTTGGACGCCCATGGCTCAGCATCTGTTAGCTGCAGCTGATCGCTATGGCCTTGACCGGCTGAAGCTGGTGTGTGAGGCCAGGTTATGTGAGGAAGTCTCCACTGATTCTGTGGCCACCACCTTGGCTCTTGCAGAGAGATACCACTGCAAGCAACTGAAGGATGTTTGTCTTAGGTTTGCTGCTGCTCCATCACATTTAGGAGGTACTCTCTCTCTCTCTCTCTCTTAAATTGGTAGGGACAATATGCAACTCTACTACTGTGGGCATATTTACTTTATGCTTCTGAAAAATTTGCAAAAGTGCCATTACATTAGGAGGAATGTGTGAAAAATATAAGAATCCTGAAAACCTTTCCAAGGCCATAGTGATAGCCATTGGTTAGCTAGTGGTTAGGGTGTAGGGGCTGCAACTCTTAGAGGTTTTTGATTCCCATTGTACCCATTAGAGGCCTAGTCATCGAATTAGCTCTTGTATACAGCTTCCATAATTTTTTTACAAGTTTGGTGAAAAATCAAGGCTTCAGTTTGAAGCCATACATAAGTTTGGAAGTGTAGAACTTCCATATAGTAGATAGTGCTATTAGTGTTTTCGCCTAATTTCTTTGTTTTGGTAGCTGTTATGCAGTCGGATGGGTTCAGTTACCTAGAAGAAGAGTGTCCGACTATTTTGTCGGAGCTGTTGAAGATGGTAGCTGTCGCAGATGAGGACTCGAGCCCAATGAGCAGGAAGAGAGGCACCCAATGGCTAACCCTTAGTGACTCAGGCGATGCGAGGAGGGCAAGGCCCAGGTTGTAGAGATGGAAGGGTTGGTTGGTGTACATGCTTTTGGTTGTGATGGAAATAGGCACATCCGTGTATAGGGGAAGAGCTGTATTTCTTGATGTGTTTTTTTGGTTGGGATTGATTGAGCTTCACTGGAGAGAATGGTACTTTTGTCAATTTTGAGTCTTGGAAGGAATGTGGGGTCTCTCTCTTCCTGAACAAATAGCGTGAAACCTTTGAAGTGGTGCAGAGAGAGAGAGAGAGAGAGAGAGAGAGAGAGAGAGAGAGAGAGAGAATTTTCTGGCTTCTCTCTAAATCTAATCTTACAAATCCACACTACACTACATCAAAAAATATTTGACGACTTTTCTAGCCTCCTCATGTACTTTTGATAACTTAGATCGTTGATATCAGATCATGACTTACATCTTGAGAACGCATGTTCTCAATGAGAAATCTGCAGGGTCGTATCCATCAATCTCAGATTATCTGAGGGATTGCATCAAATAGTCAAATATGAAGAACCTTCTTTTTCCCAGTATTCTTCGCATCAACTCGGGTGTAATTGTGTTAGAATGATTTACACCACATAATATCAGACTCATGCAAATGGGGCCAAATTTGGTGAAAGTAAACTGTGGACTTGTGCTCAGACACCCCAGGGTGCCAGACCTGAGTTGGTCAGAGAAGCAGCAAGTCTAAGGTTTGACTTGGCCAAATTTTTGCAAAAATAGCAACACGGATCTGGACTTAGAAGGATCGCCCTGTTGATGAGATTTACAACAAATTTGATTGTTATTATATAAGAAAAAGTTTACAACGAGAATATTTATTTTTAGAACAAGGAGGTTATACTTTTGCTTTTTGGATTTCAAATTAGGTAGTCGTAAGAATGTCATTAACTAGACTCAAAAGTTCAAAAAATATATATTTGAATTTCATGATGCATCCAAAGCTATCCATTTCGACATCTAATGACAAGAAATAATTGTGACCTCCGTGTAATAATTATAAATAGTCATAATATACAATCCCTGGCTGGTTCAAACTTTGAAGAGTAAATTAGGGGCCCATGCAAAAGTAGTAGACCCACCCATAGTATTCGATGGTTTAGGCTCGTCTATGCCTCGGTAATTTCATCCCTTACCTTGATTTCTTAAAACCACTTACCCAAAATATAATTTTGTGTCACATCTGGTGACCTGCCCATATTTTAAAGGTATGTGTGGTTCGTGTGAAAATGTTTTTTAGAAAATGCTTTTACATGAAAAAATTCACTCCTGCAATCAAGTGTCATATTTTAATACCAATTGGTTTTACAACATCTTTCATCTTACATGGCAACTAATTGATGTAAAGATATTTTTACATTCAATCGCATGAGAGAATTTTTTCATGTTTTAAGAGTTCTGACGAAAACTATTTTCTTTATTGGCAATTTCTAGTTCTGTTGGCAATTTCTAGTGAGAGTAGCTTCTACTATCTTTTTTTAGGGGCTTCTAGAGAGTGAAAGTAGTTTGTTTATATGGGCTATGAAGTATAATATGTGTGTTTGTGTTAATGACATGGTATTGCTCGTATTTGTGTTAATGATATGGAATCTTCTCGATTATGTCGTAGGTTGTCAAAGACGTGCTGTTGCGTTAATTTGGGTTTTCGTTTCTTGGTTCTGTAATCTTTTTTTTTTTCTTTTAATTCTGTAAAAGTTGTTCTCTCTATGTATATATCTTTTGTTAGAATGGTTATGATTTGTTTAGATGTGATTTGCAATGCAGAGAAATTGAAAATTACACCTTCTCTTGTCAAAGTTGTGTCTGAAATCTTTATTTATTGGAATTTCCACTGTGATATTTACTTGCAGCCTACTTTGTTTTGGAGAATAAAAAACGAATGCAAAAATCTTTTGAAATGCAATAGTGTGCATTTAGAATTTATAATGGTATTCCTCTCTTAAGTTAGATAGATATAAGAACAAATCTTAATATCAACCGTGCATTTTATAAGAAATGTTTTAGATGAGTTGTAGCAAGAAAATCTTATTCTAATTATGGATTTTATATCAAATCAATTTAATACATAATGAATGGTTAAGACAGGCTGTTTTTAGCTTTCCCAATACCAAATAGGTTAAGATACCAGTACGGTAGTTTTTGAAACAAGGTTAAGGTTCTCGACTTTGAGGCTACTAATTTTCACTTGTCTCCCAGAATCCAAGAAAATTAGTAACAGACTTTTTCTAGAGAAAGTTATCAAATGCAGCCTAAGTCACAGATTTGCCAAAAAAAAAAGAAATTATAGAGAAAGTTATCAAATGCAGCCTAAGTCAAAGATTTGCCAAAAAACTATATTAAATGGACCACTAAGCCACATGCTAGGCACTTCACCAGAAAACAAATAGGCTTCATAGAAAACCTGTGGAAGGAATATTAAGGGCATTTGCTTCTTGGTTGTTGGGAATTGGGGTTTGTGTCTCTTGGTAGCAAGAATGGCCAAAGCATTTTGAATGTAAAAAGACATGTTTCTTGTTTGCATCCTATGGTTCTCATTAAAATATCCTTGCAATTTCCAAAACGGGAAGAAATGAACAAAAGCATCCTTGAGCTCTTTGTGAAATTTTGAACACCTTTTTGTTTTTTCTTCTCATAAGAGGGGACTGAATCACACACGGTGGAGAATTTTGTGCCTTTTGTGAGAGATAATGACAACTAAGCTATGAAGCATCATTTTCATTGCTCTTGTCTTTGATGTCCATTTCCCACATACCAATTGTGGCTAGAAATAACAAGTGCTACGTGGACCGTAGATGTTACATCAAGCATCTCTCATATGTCCTGAGGCATAATTGTTGACACTTCATTTTTGAATGGGTGCGGTTTGTATAGAGCCTAGGCTCTAAACAATCACATTAGAGCCTACCTTCAAATAGTGTGGAGAAATGTGATTTCAATACTGGAAATCTTTGTGATAGCCTTAAAATATATTTTCATCTTTGTTTATAAAGTTTAAAGCTTCAAAAATATTGTAGATCGACAGATCTATGAAAGCTTGAAAATCTTGAAAATTGACGGTAAAAAAATGTGTTACAAAATATACTATTTTCAAAACTTGAAATCCATTTTTTTCTCATATCAATGCATCTTGATGTCAAGATGGTCAATTTGAAGATATTTGAGCATCAAAGCAACCGCTTCTAGTGAAATTTTCGAGAATTGTTTAGAGCCTCGACTCTATATAAACTTTTCTCTTTTTAAAATGGCATAAGAGAGGTTTTATTAGCCTTTCAGGTCACGTATAGAAGTTGAAACTATAGGAAGTTACATTTCCTTATGATATAGAACACCACGTGTGAACATTTTCTAAAAGGTACGGTTTGTATAAAGCTCGACGCTCCGAACAATCGAAGTAAAGTGCACCTTCAAATAGTGTTGAGAAATGTGGTTTCAATATTGAAAATCTCTGTGATAGCCTTAAAATATATATTTATTTTTATTTATAAAATCTCAAGCTTCAAAATAGTGTAGATCGAATAGATCTATGAAAATTTGAAAATTGTCTATTCAAAAATGTATTACAAGATGCAATATTTCCAAAACTTGAAATCCATTTTTTTCTTATGTTCCTGCATCTTGATGTCGAGATAATCAATTTGAAGATATTTGAGCATTGAAACAATCTCTTCCATTGAAATTTTTGAGGTGGGCTCTAATTTAATTGTTGATATTCTCAGCTCTATATAAACTTTTTCCTCTTCTAAAACCCTCCATAATTCTTTTTCATTTTTTTTGGGTGATAAATGAACCCACAAATGATCTTGGCATACCATATATGCTAGGGTTAGATATTGGCACAATGGATCAACATCATGGGGTCATAGACAAGGGGGGTGCCCATGACTTGGGAAGGATATTGAGCCTAAACCATCCTAGCAAACTTAGAAACAATATTTAGAAATTGGTCGGGGTGACTCGGGTCTCACTTGAGTTGGCTCGGATTGGGAGCTAGGTAGTCTGGGTGGAGAAACCCTAGAATAACGTGAGTTTCCCAATTTTTTTCAAAATATTTCAGATCTCATTTAGAATTGCTCGGTTCAACTTAGACTCACTAAGTTAGACTTGGGCTAGTTGAAGCATAAATCCGATCTTTGAAGGGACTGTATGCTATGAAACCATTTACCTTTGTTACAAATACCTCAAGCCATCTTATTTCAAGTTGAATAACTTGAGTTGTTTCACAAAGTTCGAAAACTTTTTGTTTAAATTTTGAAACTAGTCAAATGCCACACTCATAAACATCTTGAAACCCGACAGAAAAAAGTGATTGTGGCTTTCTTGTACCAAAATTAAATGGTGTCCTATCTTTTAAACACTGCTAAACAACACCACAATCGTCTCGTCCACATTGATGCCTAGTTAATGACAATTAGAAGGTAGTATAGGATTGTTTGGTGCTTGAGAGGGCTCCAAAATATCAATAAAAGAAAACCATTTAAAAACGCCTCAACAGTTTGAAGAACAAAAGGGATTCGCATCATCATATAAGAGTTCAATATTAGGTGTCTACGTTGACATTCAAGAGAAAAGAAAGTGAAACATTTTTCAAAGAGAAAACAATTTGAGGGAATTCATTCTCTCCATAAAGGGATACGAATTTTGTGGTTGTCATCGACCCTAAAGTTTGTGGAGTACTATTTCAAGAAATTCTTAGGTGAACTATTCTCAAACGAAATAGGAAACCAATCACGGATGCCATGAACTATTCTCAAACGAAAAAGTAATGGTTTTAGGAGAAAAAAAATTAATGTGATTATCATGCTTCCTAAAAAGGGTTAACTGTTATTATGAGATTTGAATTCCTTCAGGCTTAGGAAAACTGATGTGATTCTAAAGTAGAGATAAATATTTTAAGGGAAAGCTTTACGTGTGACTCCACTCGCATAAATTATATGTGACCCCACTTCTCAACCGTAAGATCTGAATGGGTCGCTAGTATTGTCATGTTATAATGTTGCACCAAAATATTTTTTGATTTTTAATTTTTTTTATAAAACTTTTTTCAATGAAATGTGGGGCATCCCATGTTCTTATTGGGGTGCACCTAGCAAAAATAAAAATAAAAATATATCTTATACAATAAATGACCCAAAAATTTTTAAAAGTATTTTGGTAATTTTCTATGAATGAAATTATTTTTTATTATTTTATCATGTGTACCGCTGTCAGATGTAGGTATACCCCAAATTTTGCTGCAAAATTATTTATAGAATAAAGATTAAAAATAAAATACCATAGGCTGTCGGATCAAGTTTTAGCACTTAAGGGCCAACTAGTGAGATTGTGACTCAATCCATCCCAGCTATCTACTCAAATCTGATGGTTGAGAGAAGAGGTCACATATACTTTATATATGGGTAGGCTCACATATAAAGCTTTTCTATATTTTAAAATCTGATAACAAAAGGATGGGATTAGGGTGGGAGTCACATGCTTGTTCTGTGGGCTTCTCTCTATCAAGAAAAGCTTTGTAGAGAGAAAAAGGTAATACATGTAGGAGAGCGCAAAATAGAGAGAGAGAGAGAGAAAGGGAGCGTCTTCTTTAGTTCTTAGTTCTTTGGTTAGGTGTTAAAAGAGAAAAGAAAAACATGTTTTAAAAAATCCTTGTATGGCATTTTTAAGGTGCACCCCCAAATTTTATCATAACATATAGTTTTAGTGTAAGAAGTTCTTTGGATTATCTCAAAGTCTAGTTTCATATCTAATTTTAAAACTTTAAACTCCAAAAATATTTAAAATCAAATAGATCTACGAACATGTGAAAATCTTTAAAATGGATGGTCTAGATAATGTGTCGTAAGATGCACTATTTTTGGGGACTCAAAATCTTTTTTTTTTTTTTTTTTTATCATATTCATTTATATCGATGATGAACAATTGGAGTTGGTTTTTAACATTAAAACAATTTTTTCGATAGATTTTTGAGGTGCATATGTAATTCTACATTTTATCCTTGCAACTTTATATAAACTTTTTCGTGATTAGAGTTAAAAATTATGGGTCAAATGTGTGAGCGCATCTAAAGTGTAATGAGCATGGCGCATGGGGTCGTCGCCTTATAAAACATATCCCATGCGAAGGGCCCGGCCCGTCCGCTCAATTTTTGAGAAAAGGTGCGGACCACAATGATGAGTGGGTCATATTAGATAATCATTGGAAGGCAAGGCCTCCCTCATTGAGAGGTGCAAAGTTAGTGGGCTCCATTTTTTTGAAAGGGCAAAATATTCAGCCTCAAATTCGTAGGCTAAATGGGCTTTTCGAAATGAGAGCATGGCCAATGGTTGGTGGTCATTTAGTGTATAAATAATAGGTAATGTTTAGAAATCAGGATCGCTAATTTAGATTGGGAATGGATCTCGAATTGGACTGGACTGACTCGAGGTAGGTAATGAATGCGGACTGGTTCACTCCAACGTTCCCTCAATCATATCTTTTTTTTAAAAAATAAAAATAAAAAATAAAAAAAATCTAATATTTTCTCTGATCCCTCTAAATCCTACCCCATAACTTCGATCTTGATTTTATTTTTTATTATTTTAATATGTTTTTGGATTACCGAACTATCGAATCGGCAACACGGCATTCCAACCTGGGTATAAGGGATGGACAATACACCCTATCAATCTATGGGTTTTGACAACTAATTTGGATATGCCGAAAGATAGTACACTCCAATGGGAGTCTAGTGTTTGTTTACTTCCTCATTAAAACCCCATATATAATTAATTTTAGGACCTAAAATTTTGGGGATGTAACCTCTTCAACCCATACATTAACTTCAATAAAAAGTATTTCCTAATTGCACTCTTTATGCACCGAAAAAAATAATATCTCAAGATTGAATGGAGACCATCCAATTTTTAGAAGGTGAGAGGTAAGCATTAGAAAATTATTATTATTTTTTAAAAATAAAATTAATCATCGAGTGATTCTTAGGTGATTCCCAAAATTTGAGATTGAAAAAAATCCTCCCAAATAGATATTCTGAGCAAGGGAGTAAAAGCAAGGAAAAATATATTGTAGACCCTATTTTTAAATTTTATTTTTTCATAGACCTAAGATTTCAAAACCTATCTTGTGGTATAGAGATTCTATCAATTATATCTTCTAAAGAAAAAATATATAAAAGGTTGCAACATGTAGAATTATAGATGTGCCTCAAAAGTCCATGGAAAAAGATTGTTGTAATGTTGAAAAACCCTTTAATTGATCATCTCGACATCGAGATTTATGATTATGAAAAAAATTTATTTTAAGTTCCATAAATAGTGCATCTTACAACAAATTATCTAGGCCATCCATTTGCAACTTTCATATGTTTATAGATCTATTTGATTTTAACCATTTTTGAAGTTTAAAATTTTATAATTAGAAATGAAAATAGATTTTCAAAAAATCTAAGAATATTTCACACCAAAATTATATGTTATGATAAAATTTGGAGGTGTGCCTTAATTGGATTGTTTAAGGTTGAAACCTTATAGAAACCATACCATCTTCTAACCTAGACAATTTTATCTATTTTTACCCCATTTTTCTCTCTTTGTGAATATCCCAAACCCCTCATCTCTAAAAATTTGGGATAGACACGGGGGAGAGAGAGGGGGGAATTCGGAGAGAGAAACACATGAAGAGAGACAGGGGGTTTAGAAAATGATGTCTTTTTTAAATTGGGGGTTAAAAATTATAATAGACAGAATCTCTATGCTAGTGAGGGGTCTGATTTATTAATATCAATACCAGTGAGAGCCCTTATTTGATTAAACGGGTTCGAGCATTGGTCAAGCTCGATTAGACTAGATTTTAAGAAAATAAAAGAAAAACTAGGAACAATAGTTTGAACGTTTAAATATATAAAGAAGTTTGTTTTTTTTTTTACTTAGTCGAACTGGTCAAAATTGATTGATTGAATAAGCCCAAACCAATCAAATATTAGTTTAGACCAGCTTTCAATCACCCAGTTTTGCTCTTGACAAGATCGTTGAATGCATTGGTTGAATTTGCCGTTCTAGTCTGTTCTTGATAAATATAGTAAACTTTTACTAGTTTTTATTTTTTAAGCTAGTATTTCTAATTTCCCATATATTTTTTAAGAATTGGTTTAGGTCCAATACTTTTTTTTTTAGCTTAGACCCGATCATGAAAAGCTTTTCCAACTCCTCGATAAATCATTCATGCGTCCTTCTTTTTCCAAGAAATATGGATAAAAAAAAAAAACATATATTTTAGACCATATTTTCATGCAGCGAGATTTAATTTATAGAATTACCCTTTAGTCCATATTTTTGCAACCTTATTTCTCTTTTTATTTTATTTTTCATTTTTGCCCCCGGTTCAAATTGCAAATATCAAACAACCTTTTTTATTAGTTTTTTTTTGTGATTTCCAAATATTGGACCGGCCCATTTTTGGCGTGGTTGGGCAGGTAAAAAACAACTAAAAAAGTAAGAAAAAAAAAAAAAAGTTAGGCCAGGCCTAACCAGGACAACACTAGCCCTAACCTGGCCCTCAAGCCTCTGTTTGTGGTCCATACCCTACCTCTTTAGGGCCGGACAAAGACCAAGCCGCCCAGCACCTTGCCCGCGCATATTGGCTGGTCATAACCGACACACAACTACAAAGACAACTTATACGATGCTCACATGAGAGTTTTGGTCTTAGGATTTCTAAGAGTAACGGTGAAATAATAAATGAAACTATTTTAACAATAAAAAAAGTATAGGAGAACCAATTGTAAATAAAACTCTTATGCTGGCCCGGACCATGGTGCTCTGTTGGAGCTCCTAGTTGTTCAGCCGGCTGATACTGTTATTTTGTCTAATGACGATCTTTCTTAAGCAGTGGATAATGGTGGTGCTGATATTGGTAGTGATAATAGGATTGCTACGATGGTGGAAGATATTGGGTTTTCCTATGAGATTCCGTTAGCTATGGTAGTCAAAACTATAAAAGTGCAGTTGAAGAAAGCAAAATAAGCAAAAGATGTTCCAGTAAAGGAGGTTCGATAGGACTCCTAAAAAAGTCTAAGGTGCAGAGTGGTCCCATTAAGGAGAGTCGCCCAATTAGATGGTCTGCTCGGATCGTAGCTAAAGGTCCAAAGCCTAAGCTGGAAGGGGGTATCAAATTCCATAATGTTGTAGTGGTGGAGGTCAGCAGCGATTCCCCTAGTTTGAGTGATGGTCACGATGCTGAAGTTTTATTTGAAGATGGTGGCAATATTGGGTCCTTTGAGGAGGGGCCTGGTTCTACCTCTCACTCTTGATGTCGATCCTTTCATGGAATGTCAGAGGTCCGGAGGATACCAGACACATAAGTGATTTAAATCTTTTAATTCAGAAGTTTAGACCAGTAGTTGTTATTTTGTAAGAAACTAAGTCTGTTGCTCATACTTTTGCTTTAGTTAAGAAGTGTTGGGGTCCTGGGGCAGTTAAGTTTGAGGAGGTTGACTCAATAGGGGCTTCTGGGGGTCTTTAGGTCTTATGGGATCCTCTTGCTCTACACTGTGTAGAGGTTATTAGAGAGGATAGGTTTTTGGCTTTGCGTTTTTCAGGGTTCTGATGCAGAAATTTCTTGGGGACTTGTCAATGTCTATGGCCCCGTATTATCTACTCTTAAAGAAGACTTTCTCAATGCTTTGGGCAATGTTTTAATTTCCCATAATTTGGCTATCTATTTGGGTGGTGATTTTAATTTCATTCGTTGGCCAGGTGATACATCTTGAATATTCCCATCAATTATATGATGCGATTGTTTAACTTTTTTATTGAACAATTTCAGTTGCTAGATTTGTCTATGGTGGGGGGCCAAATATACTTGGTCCAATAACAATACGATTAATCTGGTTATATCTAAACTGGACCGTTTCTTGGTGACTCCTGATTGGATGGAAGTTTTTCCATTGGCATTGGTTAAAGCTTTGCCTAAACTTTCATCTGATCACATTCCTTTGTTGTTAAATACAAAATTGATTTCTGGTGGGAGGAAGCCTTTAAGGTTGGAATTGGTTTGGTTAGAAGAACCTGATGTTGTTGATTTGATCAAATCCACTTGGGCTAATTCATTTCTTTTAGTTCTGTTGACTTTCGGATCCATAAAAAATTACTCAATGGTAAGCATAAATTGTTAACATGGAAAGCTGACAATTGGTCGTCTTTGAAAATAAAAATTGATCAGACGCTTACTACTATTTAGAGATGGGAGCAGGATGTTCACCATATAGGCCTCATTTCTGATGATGACCTGGTTCATAGGAATCGACTGCTGTCGTCTTTGGATGATTATTATCGTTTGGAAGAAGTTTTTTGGAAGCAAAGGTCGAAAGTAAAATGGCTAAAAGAAATAGACCATAATACTAAGTGTTTTCATGCAATTGCTAGTGTTCGAAGGAGACATAACGATTTATCGGGCTTAGTGATTCCTGGTATTGATATTACTTGCATGGGAACCTAGTATTATTTCTCATTTTCAAGAGGCTTTCTCTTCTAAAATTCCCTTAAAGCCTAAAATGGAAGGTCTTGCTTTTTCTAGAATTCCTGCTAAGTTAGCTGAAATCCTTGAGATTGGGGTTTCGATGGAAGAATTACATCGAGCAGTTTTTAAACTTCCAGGGGATAAATGCCCTAGACCAGATGGTTTTCCCTTATATTTCTTTCAAAGATTTTGATTAGTGGTGAAAGTGGATTTGCTGGATATGGTTAGGAAATTTATGGAGACTGGGGAACTCTTTAAAGGTGTCAATGCTACTTTCATAGCATTAATCCTAAAGAGATATGTTATTTCTTCCCTTTCTGACATCATATCTATTAGTCTCTTTACTAGTATGTATAAAATCATCGCCAAAATATTAGCTAAGCATTTGAAGACATTCATCCCGTTATTGGTCGCTGAAACCCAATCGGCTTTTATCCAAAATAGAATGATTTTGGATTGTGTGCTCACCGAGCAAGAGAGCATTCATTCTAGGTGTTTAAGTAGGGAGCCGGGTGTAGTGATAAAATTGGATATGGAGAAAGCTTATGATAGGGTAGAGAGGTGTATTCTGATGGAGGTTCTTAAAAATATGGGTTTTGGTTCTAAATGAAGAAGCTAGATTTTTGAGTGCCTCTCGATAGCTCATTTTTCGATCCTAACTAATGGTAGCCTAAAAGGTTTTTTTAGGGCTTCCAGAGGCCTTAGACAGGGTGACCCCTTGTCACCCTTTTTTTTTACTCTATACACGAAGTGCTTCAGTAAGATGATCTGTAATATTGTGGATAAGGGTTACTTCAATGACTTTAAGGTTGCCCATAAAGGTTTGCGGATCTTCCATCTACAGTATGCTAATGATATGCTGCTCTTTTGTGATGCGAATGTTGCTCAAGTTAACAATATTAAGCTTTTCCTTACTTCTTGTGAGGTTCTTATGGGATTGAAGGTGAATTTTGGTAAAACAACAATGATTGGGGTCAATTGTGATGAGGAAGTGGTTCAAAGCTTAGCTGTTCGGTTTGGGTGTAGGGTGGACGTTTTTTCGTTCAAATATTTGGGCCTACCTATTTCGATAGGGAATGTGTCTATTGCTGCTTGGGATAATGCAATTCAACGAGTTCAATTTAAGCTCAATCTATGGAAGCCTAAGTATCTCTCTTTGGGTGGACGTGTTACTTTGCTGCTTTCTTGCTTAGCAAATCTACCAATTTATCAAATGTCTTTGATGCTCATACCAAGGGTAGTGGCAAGGCATATTGAATTTATGATACGGCATTTTTTATGGTGTTCTTTTGGAGCAGAGAGAAAATATCATCTTATTCGATGGGATAAGGTTTTTACCCCAAAAGGTGAGGGGCCTTTAGGTTTAAGATGATTGTCACTTATGAATGCAGCACTGTTATGCAAATGGTGGTGGCGAAGCGTTCATTCTAAAGATTAGTTGTGGTATAAAGTGCTTGCCTCTAAATATGATGCGGATAGGTCTAGTATGTGGATCAATAGGGGAGTTGGCAGCTCAAGATAAAGTCCTCATCCTAGATAATTTCATTAAGAGAGGGAAGATAATTACGAATGTGTGCTTAATGTGTAAGGATGATGGAGAGACATGGGCGCATTTATTTATTCACTGCTCGTTTATGTCCAAAATTTGGTGGTGGTGTTTTCAATTGATGGCGATAATGTTATTACTACCACAAAATGTTTTGGATCTGATTATTCAAATGGATGTGCCTCTACCAAAAGTTGGAGGACAAATTTGGAAAGTTTTATGGGGAGCTATTCTGTGGGAAGTGTGATTGGAAAAGAACAAGAGAACTTTTGAAGGGGTGGTTTCTAGCTTAGAAAAGGTGATGAATAACATCAAATTAAGTCTACAGTCATGGTTATCAGTTACTAAAGAGGGTTGGGGTATTTCCAAAACTGATGTTATGATTAATCTTTCGAATATTTTTCAATTGGATAAGCCTAGAAATAGACTCTATGTTAGATGGAAGACACCAAATCAGGGAGTCCTAAAGTTGATTTTTGATGGTAGCTCTTTGGAGAATCCAGGTCTAGTTGGTTTTTGGTGGAGTAATCCGAGATTGCCAAGGGAATGTTTTACTTGCATATGCTGGATCTTGCGGTAGTACAACTAACTAACCATGCTGAATTACTTAGAGTTTTGAATGGTTTGAAACTTATTATGGACAGGAATTTTGGAGGTGATTTTATTATTGAAGGGGATTCGCTTAATGTTATTAGATGATGCAAGAAAGAACAACGGCTTCCTTCTCAACTTAAACTGATCGGGTTGCAGATTTTCGATTTTTGTCTTTATTGTCTTTATCTGTAGAACATGTCTATAGGGATGCTAACGTTGTGCTTGATTCTTTGGCTAAGAGAGGAGTTCTCTTGGATTCGCTGGCGATTGTTGATAATGTGGATTCGTTGATGTAATATGTACCTTCTTATGAATAAATTTTGAATTCTATCAAAAAATAAATAAAATTAAAAAATTAAGAAGGCAAAATGAATCGTAATGGACTCAAATTGCCATGGACTAAGAGAAATTATATGCTAAAAGTTGAAAAAAAAAACAATTAATGAGATTAGAATTGAGCTTAACAAAAACAAAAAGGGGAATGCAAAATACAAAAATAAGCACATCATGCAAAATCGTTGACTAACCCTTGAAAAGTTTTAAAAGAAAAAAATTAAACTATAAAAATAGGTAAATTGTTTCATGGCTAGCTCACTAAGCTACATGAAATCTCCACCATCCAACTTGGTTGGGAGGTGGTGATGGTAGGCAATCGCTGCAATCTCTCCTGTCCAACTTAGTTGGACAAGAAAATTTTACATGGGCCAGTTAGTTAGCCTGCATGAAAACCATGTCCATAAAAATAAAAAGAAAAACTTAGCAAATCCATAAATGGTCCAAATTTTTACATTCACAAAAAGGAAAAACTTAAATACAAATAAAAGAAAGCTTTGTTATTTTGGCAAAATGAAAAATATGAAAAGATTGAAAATTGATGATAAGAATATGTGTTATAAGATGCAATATTTTCAAAACTTGAAATCCATTTTTTGCTCATGTTCATGCATCTTGATGCCGAGATGATCAATTTGAGGATATTTGGGCATCAAAACAACTTCTTCTAATGAAATTTTGAGGTGGGCTCTAATTTGATTATAGTAAATAGTGAGACCGTTTACATTTGGTACAAGGTGGTCATAGTTATATTTGCCCCTTGGATATAATGTAGGTGGTTGAATTTATTTTATTGACTAACCTCAAAGTTCAAAAGAAATTTTTCAACCTTTGTGACACACGTAAGCTATCAGACTTCACATCAAATTATTGTAAGTGTTAGAAACTATATTTCTGTATGTTTGAGACTTAGGCCTCCATGAAAGATTATTTCAGGATACTATTGAGAACTCTATGTTTATTGATTGATTCATAAAGAATATATAACACCAGTATAAATATATGACTAGTAACAATTAAACATAAATACCAACGGTTATGGATAACTACTAACTAATCTTATCATAATCAAGAGACACCTAAGATATATATACTCATACAGATACATATCTCATTATGTATTCATAATGATGTATATCAATATAGATATACATATTCTAATACTCCGCCTTAAACTCAAGATGCTTTTACACAAAACAGCTGGAGTTTGATTAATAAGTTCCATAAACAAACAAGTTGGATCTTTAAGTTTTCACGTGCATGGCGTGACCAATAGAAGTAGTGGAAGCAGTGGTCTCTTGCTTGAAGAAGAAGCACAAAGGTCTCTTGCTTGAAGAAGAAGCACACATGAAGCAGTGGTCTCTTGGAAGAGCCAACATAACTCGATAAAAATCCAAGATAGATTCAGCAACTCGCAGTCCAGAACACAGGCCGTAATAAAGACAAAGGTTGTTTTGCAGAGAGTCGAAACAGACCAGACAGAGAGTCGAAACACGACTCGGACGCCTTTGGCAGTGCTTTTTTGGTCTATGAGTTTCTCTCACTAAATTGAGAGTGTTGATTAATTCATCTATAGACGAATATGAGAGCTGAAGGTTTTGACGGATATGAGAGTTGAAGTTTTTGTGCTTTAGAATCGAAGGGATCGATAGAAGAAGCTTGGTTGTCCCACAAGTTTTGAGTATGACTTTGTTGGGGTAAACAAAGGGGTTTGACTCTGAGAGGATATAGGAGTCGAGGAATTCATTAGAGAGAGAACCGACAATTGATTAATCGACAATTATGTACCGTGCAGAGTCAATGATCTCTTCGAATTGTGCTCGAGATAGGGCGTGAAGGCCAAGACCTTTGGGGTCAACAAAGATAGGGGGCTTCAAGAATATGATCTCAAGTAGCTTCTCAAATGCCTCAAAGCCAATCAAGGGATTCAAAATGCAAAGCACATTCAAAGTGCAAGGGAATAGAATGCATATTGAATGGAAGCAAAGATTTTGTATATAGATGGTGCAAGCTCTCTTGTGCTGCTTTGGGGTGGATTGGATTGCTAGTGTAGATACCAAGGAGGGGATTAGAATGCTTATGTAGCGTTGGGCCAAACAACGGCGAGAGCAAGCAATGCAATTCGATGCAAAACGCTGACGAGAGTAAGCAATGCAATAACTCGTGCCTAATTTTTGCAAGCAAATCTCTATCAATTATTTTTTTTGCAAGCAAATCTACTTGCCGTTCAAAACTATTTGTGTGCGTCTCAGTAAAAGCTTTCTATTGAAGAAGATTGTAGAGAACTTTACTCTGATACCATATTAGAAACTATATTTCTGTATATTTGAGCCTTAGACCCCATAGAAAATTATTTCATAATATGCAAAGAACTTTAATACCATGTTAGAAACTGTATTTCTGTATATTTGGGCCTATAAAAGATTATTTTATAATACTATAGAGAACTCTCTGTTTATTGATTGATTCATAAAGAACATATAAGACCTGTATAAATATACGGTTAGTAACAATTAAAAATAAATACCAACGGTTATGGATAACTACTATCTAATCTTATCATAGTCAAGAAACACCTAAGAGATATATATTCATACATATACATATCAGTTTATGCATTCATAATGATGTATGTCAATATAGATATACATACTCTAATAGCAAATAATTGTTATCTCTTTGTATAAATGATAAATGGTGTTATTGCTTACTTATATCTACAAGCATAACCATAAGCATCAAATAATTAAAAAAAAAATCCAAGAATAAATGGATGTTGTTGCCGAGAAAAAAAAAAAACCCCAACAGCAAACATCACTGCACAAACTATTCATTGAGAATTAAAAGTTAAAAATAAAACGAGGGCAGATGGCGTTCATACATTGGACCACGTATAAACTTCAGCACACGTTCAAATTCCAAAAGCTCGGAAATGATTCGGAGGGTTTCCAGAAGCTTCTTTGGGGGAAACCTAATTCGTGGCTTGGAAGCTTCCGAACCCCCCAGAGGCTCGGATCGTGCCATCTGTCATGAAGTTAGAGGCTAATTCCACGTGGCACTAATCGACGTGGCTTCGCCATCGCCCCGAAAATGATACACTTTCTCTCTCTCTACTTTTCTCTCTCTACCCTCTGACTCTGCACAATAGCAGTAGCTGTAAGAGAAGAAATGCAAAATTGAGCTTCTCTCTCTAGAAAAATTAGGGCAAGAGTCTCTCTCTCTAACGCAACCAGGGCAAGAGTTTCTCTCTAACAAAACTAGGGCGAGGATCTCTCTCTCTGTCATTTAAGAAGAGGACGCTTGGTTTCCTTGAGAGGAAAGAACACGTTCGGGTTTTGAAAAGGAAACGAGATACGCTTCTCTATAGGAAAGTTAGGGTTTCTCGAGCTTCTGGTTTCTCCTCGTTGCTGTTTCTTCGAGTGTTGCAGAGAGTAAGAAGAACAAAGGAAGGGCTTTTACGATACTGAACTTAGAGAGCTTCTTAGTTCTGGCAAAGAATTTCTCTCGTGTTAGTTTGCGGAAATAAGGGTTTTGCTCTCAGTTGATGTGGTTGAGGAGGAGATGAAAGTGTTCTCTATTTTCAATAATTAAGGAGTTTTGAGTTCTTTGGTTTCGGACAATCAAGCTTGTTTGCAGAAGGAATTGATTCTTTTCACGTTTGATTCAGAGCCTGGGCCTTTTGTTGTCACTTTGCTCTGAAAGTTAAGGTTTTTAGAGTTACTTGTTTGGGATGCACGAGAGTGGAGGTGAAGAAGTTGCGGGAAAAGGAGTCAGGGTCAGTGCGGAGGAGAAGGAGAGAGCAGTGTTTATGTGGGGCTATCTTCCTGGTGCTTCTCCACAAGGAGCCCCTCTGCTTCTTCCAACTCCTGTACCTAAACCTACGCCAGAGGATTCATGGAAAGATGTTTGTCCAGGTGGTTGTGGGTTTGCCATGGCTATTTCAGGTGATTACCTTGTTTCATGCTTTTTATTTGTTGCTTATGTTCGCCATTTTTTGACTCTTTTTTCTATAGTTAACTTCGCAGGAATCATTTATCTTGGGTGAAAATTCAGTTCATTTGAACATGACTTTGTTTTTTTTTTTCAGCAGTTCATTTATATTGTATTTCACGTTTTTCTACGGAATTCTCCTGGATTTTCTATGATTTCTCAGCGTCTCTAGTTGTTTGACTTCTCTTTTTATTTTTATTTTCAAGGTACTGAAACAGTTTTTCGTTACATGATCAATTGATGTTCTATTTTTCTGGTTCTTATATCATTACCTAGTTTGTTCCATAGTTTATTAGCGTAGGTTTAATTTTTCATCCATCAAATAACAAATTTGCTTTTGAATACCTGATTTACATAAACTTTAGCGGAACACAGCACAATTGTGTGATATCTTCAGCTGCATTTGAGCTTTTGTTGGGTTAATTACCTTCCTATTTTTAGTTTCCTCGTAAAACATTCTCCATTTAATTGTAAAGATTTCAATAATTTCATCAGATACATTTTGTTAGTGGTTGAACACCTTTTATCTGCTCAATAGCTCTCTAAATCAAATCATCTGCATCATTTGATTCATTTTTACTTGCCATTGTGGTTTTTAAAGAAAATGTTTGGGCTTCTCCTCATTATTGACCTCAATTTGACGAAGTTTGATATTCAGCTGCCTCATATTCCAATTTCCAACTGTTTTGCCTCCCCATTTTACTTCTTTGGCATATGGGCAACTTAATCGGATTGTCATAATCTCGATTTGCAGTTCTTAAACTCCCTTTCTGGGGTTTGGTGATCAACTAATTGGATTGTATAGTATTTGTGCTTTCATCCATACACTGCATTTACGATATCTTCTGTCATGGTATAGAGGCCTATAGGAGCGGTGGATCTGTAAGTCCCAATTTTCTGGTTTCTATTTGCTGCGACCATGGGCTTAAGTTTCTGGGATGTAATCCTATTGAAATACAACATGACTTTATAAGTTTACATTTTACAAAACTTATTCAAAATCTCAGATTTGTATATGCATTTCACAGATATTAGACTTCTGGCTGCTGTCCCAATGCTAACTTTTATTGCCTTCTGAAAGAATTATCTATTTCATCTTTTAAATGATCAGAAAAAATTATTTCTGATGCAGGAAATCGTATGTTTAGATTAGCAATTGATTTTGACTGAGATTGTCCAAATTCCCAGTTCTTGGGCTTTTTTTTTATCATCTGAATTCACCTTTGGCATTGCCACTTTGGATGAGTAGGTTATTATCTGATGGCTGTCTTTAAATGATATTGTTTGATTGCAGAATCCGGAAAGCTCAATACTTGGGGTTCTACAGAAAACATGGGCCAAAGTTATGTGACAGCTGGGAAGCATGAGGTACCTTTACTATTACTTTAGGATCCTACTATAAATGTGAAAAGGTAGGCCTTTCTAGGTTTAATCAACAATCTTTCTTCTGTTTTTCATCTAGGAAACTCCAGAACCATACCCACTTCAAAATGATGCCCCTATATTGAAGGCTGGTGCTGGTTGGGCTCACTGTGTCGCAGTCACAGGTATTATATAAATTGCCATAATCCACGGTATAGTTATCAATATTCGGTTAATTCATCTTCATTTTTGGTTCTCGCTCCATCATGTTTAGCTAGATATGTAAGTAGCTGCATTACTTTAAACTGCAGACAGTGGAGAAGTCTATACTTGGGGCTGGAAGGAGTGTGTTCCAACTGGTAAGTTGGTGGTCGATCAGGCATTGAAAGGAGTAATGGAGAAGGATCTTAATCAAGGTTATTTCAGATCTGCAAAATAGCCATTGTCTTACAGGGGCTTCTATAAACTATTTTCTCTCTAAAGTCCAGAATGAACTGGAAGGAGTAGTTGAGTAAACTTAACCGATTTTTTGCCCATGTTTTTCTGATGAAAAACTTGGGTTTGGGGAAGCTTTTCTATTTTTCTTTTGGATTAAATATACCTGGGTATGTGCCAAAATATGATGTGGGTTATGTGGTGGTATGTGTCCCTTCTTTAGTCTTGGTCTCATGTTCTATTTTCTTACAGGGGCTTCTATAAACTATTTTCTCTCTAAAGTCCAGAATGAACTGGAAGGAGCTGAGTAAACTTAACCGATTTTTTGCCTGTGTTTTTCTGATGAAATACTTGGGTTTGGGAAATTTTTTTCTATTTTTCTTTTGAATTAAATACACCAGGGTATGTGCCAAAATATGATGCGGGTTATGTGGTGGTATGTGTCCCTTCTTTAGTCTTGGTCTCAAGTTTGAATTCTGCTGTTGAAACAACGCTATTTTCCTAATATAAAAAGCTTGTCCAAGCTTCCTCCAATTTTGGAAAACTCAGTTGGCTAGGTTTTTCCTATTAGGGAACTGGGGTTTAAAACTTTTGACCCTGTTGTAAATGATTGTCTCTACATTGACTTTGATTTTCTTGTTCTCATTCAACAACGACATTTTTGGATAGTTTTCATTATATTGAGAGTGGCAAACCCATCACAGGAACAAGGGACAAAACCCCTGCTTTCTTGCAGACAGATATATCAGAAGGCAAGATAGCTTCAGTGAGTCCCAAATCTCAAGCAATTCATTCAGTTTCAAGATCAAGTTCTGGAACAACATCTAGTCAGGAATATAAAGGGAGTGAGGAAGGCTCCAAGCGTAGAAGGTTATCGACACAAAAGCAAGCTTCTGAAAGCTCAAGCAGCAATGAAGAATCGTTTTCGGCATTACCATGTTTAGTCACATTGAGTCCTGGAGTGAGGATTGCCTCAGTTGCTGCAGGTGGGCGGCATACTTTGGCATTGTCAGGTAACATCATCATTCCCTAACATGTGCATGATCTTTCTCTCTCTCTTTCTTCTCTCTCACTCTCTCTCTCTCTCTCTCTGTCTCTCTCTCTCTCTCTCTTTCTCACACGCACACACACACACACACACGACAAAGATACACATGCACACACTAGTCAGGAAACTCTATGTTGTATGAAGCTAGTGAGGTATAGACTATAGAATAAGGAAACCCCTAAAGTACTTTTATCTTTTTCCCCAAAGTTTCAGATATAGGTCAGGTGTGGGGTTGGGGCTATGGAGGGGAAGGGCAGCTAGGATTGGGTTTTCGAATTCGAACAGTTTCCTCTCCCCATCCTATCGCGTGCATCGAGACCTCTTCTTACTGTAAAGACAAATCCACGGCAGGTCTGAGAGGAAACATCACTTCTGATATGCAGTTTCATAAGGTTCCAGGAAGTTATGTAACGGCTATTGCATGTGGGGGCCGACATAGTTTAGTGCTCACAGGTGAGACAATACATTTCATTAATTCCATATGTATTTTACTTTGTTTTATGAATTAGTATGCCAGCTTTGATATTTCTATGTATAATATTTTGCCTAACAAGGACAAGTAAATGTTATTGCATGAGTGCCAAAGAAATTCATGTGCAATGCATAGTGCAGTGCTCCCGTCCTACTTGAATCAAGTAATTGTGCAATTGTTTGAGCTATACATTTTGGATGATCTTTTGTCCGTATGAGTGGACCATTTATGGCTTGCACATGGTTTCTTCTTCTTCTTCTTCTTTTTTTTTTTTTTGGTGTATTCGTGGGGATGTCAGGCCCCTAATAGTTTTCTTTTCATTTTATTAATTTGCTTGTAGAAGATTTTACATTAAATTTATGTGCATAACAGATGCTGGAGCGCTGCTGACCTTTGGCTGGGGACAATATGGGCAGGTAGGTATTTTAGGTTAACATGTTTATGCAACCATGTCAATATTTTTATTCTATGTAATTTGATATCTACTCATGAGTGATGTGAGTCATCACCTTTTCTCCCATGGAGCTTCTTCACAAAATTCTATGCTAGCGCCTGTTAGAAAGAAAGTTTATTCATTGATGACATACCTTTATAGGTAATATTGTAGTTGTGTTGAACAGCAAACAACTTTTATGGATTTCATTTTTAGTTGATACTGAAATATTTCTTTTGATCAAGATATCGAGGCACATTCCTCTTAATTGCTTTTCATACTCTTTTGAGAAACCATCGTCTTCTCAATTCCTTGTATGATAGCCTTTGTAGTATTTAGTAGTGATAGGCAAATGCAAAAATTTATTGTGGCCTTAAGGGTCACGAGTGGGAAACCCCTTTCTTACTATATTTAATTGAACCTTCAAAGTACATGTTACATTTACGTCATTCCAATAATATTATCAAATATATTCATAAAAACATAAAATTACTTTTGGACTTATCATCGACAAAAACAATTGTTGATTTTGCAATTACCGCAATCGTTTTATGTGACTAAATTGCTAAAATTTCTATGTGCACCAACTCGCAGTTTTTCTCATCTTGTTTTCATGATCTTGTTTCCAACTACCAGGAGTCTACTAGATATATGTTGGCTTATGTGCCTTGGCTCAGTTTGAATTTTCATCGAATTTTTTTAGCTTATATGAGCTGATTTGATGCATGAAAATAAAAAATAACCTTTCACTTCCTTGAGAAAAGCATGGTATGTAGTTTCAAATTACCCAAAAAAAAAAATGCTATGTAGGTTCATTATTTTAATACAATCTTCATTTTGGAGTGTCACAAAATCGTTACTCTTAAAAATCTCTTATTTCTCTTCGTTTGGATTGCACTTATCAGAATTTCATTTCAATGAAATGAGTTAGGCTTTCCCAATTTCCTTCATGGATTCATGAATCTGTTATCCTCTTGAAAGGGAGCCTAGAGAGGAAAGGAAGAAAAAGCACTAAATATGCATAGACTTAAAACAGTTGCATATTGTAGTTGCGTTGGTTATCTTTAGTCTTGACTTCTCACTTATCAGGAAAGGAAAGGCAGGCATAATGAACGGACGATGGGTTTGAAAAGCTTCTCAGCCCATTTCTTGCATATTATTATTTTTCATACATGGATCACTATCATCATCATCAGAGCTTTATCCTTATTATTTGAGTCAGCTATTTTTCATACATCGATGAGCTAGCTAAAACAAACACCTATATCTCACCTACTTTCTCGCATTGATCTTGTTAACCTGGCCTCCAATTGCAGGATTGAGAAGTCACATATCTTACTGATTTAAATAATTTACAGTGATTTTGTATGTTTATGTTCATCTTCATTTACCCTATGATGTCCTGTGGATGTTACCAAATTATTTCATCTACTATTCAGTTATTGACCAATACCCAGGATCAACATGTAGGCCCCTTGTAGATAAAGATGGAGAAAAAGCCTCAATAAAATGTTCAACATGAGATTTTGCCAGGAAGATCCATATTGGTTTCGCTCTCGTCTTTAATTTATGCTTTTAATATGCCTTCAGAAACCATCTTCTGCTGATAGAGTTCAACTCGTTGATTAATTATGGGCACTATTTGGTCTTAGTGTGGGCAAGGAAGTACAGATGATGAATTGAGTCCTGCATTTGTATCCTCTCTTTCTGGCGTCCAAATACAAGGCTTAGCTGCTGGGCTGTGGCATACCATGTGCATCTCCTCGACTGGCGAGGTTTACGCTTTCGGTGGAAATCAGTTTGGGCAATTAGGCACCGGGGTAGATCAAGCAGAGGTGGTTTACCATACTTTCTCATAAGCCCCCTTGTTAGAGAGAGAGAGAGAGAGAGAGAGATTGGGATTTGCTCATGGCAGACAACCAGCCATTAAATGATAGGAAACGTCATGATTTATTTGCTTTCAGACTCGTCCGAGGCTGTTGGATGCCACCAGTCTAGAGAACAAGCATGTAAAAATGATATCATGTGGTGCACGGCACACAGCTATTATAACTGGTACGCCTCTCCATCCTCCTGCCTCTATTATGATTATCAAGAAAAACATGGACGCAATCTTAATGGGTGTTTTTCATATACCTATCTTGATATTATGGCTTCAAAGTGCAAAATAAAATAGCTTACCCACAGATGGTATCATAGATTTCTGGTACTTTATTTTGGCAACTACTTGGACAACCTCGATTTTAGTAATCAGCCAAGTTATTGGATTCAGTATGGCAACAAATTGGGAAACTGTGATGTTTGGTAATCCACCAAGTTATTAGATTCAGTCCCAAAGCATGCGCTGCATTGGTGGATAACTATTAACATGTTGGCATGAATAGCCCTGTTTTTTGCTTGGTTTGGTTTCCAAACCTAACTTAACCTATGACTGGTATCTTATTCTTTTTCAGAGGATGCAAAGGTTTTCTGCTGGGGTTGGAACAAGTATGGCCAGGTATACGCCTCTATAGCCAGATCTGTACTAAGGGCACTTCCATTGATCGTGTATTATTATTTTTTGATTGTTAACTGGCAGTAGTAAGTTAGCATGAATGTTTACGGGCAGAAGTTAGTTGGCAATTGTTTAAACCGTTAGGGTTTTCGAAAGGGGTTATTGGCATTGGTAGGAATGAAAACTAAGACCGGTAGCTAAATCATAAGTGGTAGCACCACCTTAACCTCAACCCATTCCTTACGTCATTTATTTTACAAAACCCATTTGATATTATTAGCAAATATGAAATCAATGCCATAACGAGTACAGCATGAAGAAGATTTCCCATAAAACACCAATCATTTGAGTAAGTTTGGCCAGAACCGTTCCCCAATGCACAATTTTGGGAAAGTGGCTAATTTGATGGGAAACAAAGTGCCGTAAAACTCATTTTAAACCTTTTGACGTAAACAAACTATCAATCCCGTGCAGATATACTGAGAGGGATTTTTTATTATATGGTGTAGCTTGGTTCAGGTGACGCAATAGACAGGAGTATCCCATCTCAGGTTCCCCTCGACCATTTGTACCTTCCCACAAACATTGCATGTGGATGGTGGCACACTCTCCTCCTGACACAGGTCCCCCACTAAGCCCCAACTATAATGGGTTGTGGGGTAGCTCCATACTTCAACTACAATTTTGGCAGGATAAGGAAAAGTATTCTTTCTCAAACTAGTGTTGCACTGACTTAAGGATTAAGCACCATAAAGATTGGATTGCATACAGCTCTTATTTCCACACTTGATTTGGGCCATGAAAGAAAATGGCATATTTCTTTCAACTTCAAAGGATAATTGGCGAGCCTTGAGGAGTCTTACTTAAGGGGTTGGTGTAAGTACCAGGTGTCCCTAAAGAAGAAACACTATCTTTTCGAGATCCCAATCTAGTTTGAGCTCACAACTGCTTTGGAGGGACCGAAAATAGGATAACAAAGCATTGTCAACGGATGTAAATTTGTTTAATTAGTGTATGCACGAGGGTGAATGCATCTCAGATAGTGTATAGTTTTGTGAAACACTTGACCCTAGTTTTACTGTAATTTATTCTTCAAACTAGGCTGCAACTCTATTGAAAGTTCAAAACGTTGTTTCTTCATGGTGGATGTTTCTGTTTTTGCTCCTGTGCACGATGAATGACTCCTTAGAACACCATAGATACATTCCGCAAGCCAAGCAAAAACAGCAAATTACTGAACTAAAATCAAGTGGCCGACGGAGTTTCACATGACATGAAGAACATTTGCTTGAAGCTGAGTCGATGGGGATTTCGGCTGTAAAAGTTGCATTAGCTGCCAAAGAACATCCATTCTTTGTATGCCTCTAGGTCCCTGTGCAGTCCACAAGATCAATTCAATCTCAGTGTTCCCAAGGAAGGCAAAAAGACCTACATTTTTACGTTTTTCAAGTGTAAACAGAAAACAGCTAAATAATAAAAAAAATTTCATGTTACATGCTACAAATTTTAGTCATTCTTCTAATCGATGGATGGAAGGAACCTGAAATTTTGGCTGCAGTGCAAATTGAATTCTTGAAAATGTAGCCCTTTTAACAGATTTTCTCTGAACTTTTGGATGATTTGGATACTCGTGTCTTTGTAGTTGTAAAAAAAAATCAATAGATGACATGAAAATTTTTTACCTTAGCCTGACATCCCAAATCCCCTAACATGACCTTAGAATCATCTAAAGCCAACAATTCGAGGACTGCAGAAATTATTTATGCCTTTCATTGGGTATGTTTTGAGGCAGGGCAAATTTCCGTTGTTGAAAGAGTGAACTTTTTGATTTCCACAAGGGGCATGATACAATGATGAAAATTAACCTTGACAAAAGTGAACTCTTTGTATTGCATTCTCCATCTTTGGGTGATTTTTGTGTTTCAGATGGTTCTTTTTTTATTTTTTATCTTTGGGCGATTTTTGTGTTTCAGATCTTTTTTTTTTTTTTTTATTTTGCGCTCATTAAAGACTTTTCTCCATGAAATATGTACCTAAACTTCATTTTTCAAAACTTCCAAAGAAGAGTATTGCAGCAAACATATGGATGTGAGTAAAATCTCAATTTCCAAATTCAAATACAAAATGAACGTTCTATGATCGGGCAAGCTTTCAATACTTCCCCTAATGTATAAAACTTATATACTATCCCCCTATTCAACCATCCAATGGACAGCTGAGATGACCCCAATCGCAATGTTAAGCCCCAACACTTTTATTTTTAATATTTTTTCTACAAAATATTTTGACACCAAATTTTGGGGGTCCACTCCTTTCTTAATCGTGCACCTGTGAAAAATATAAAAAAAATATTCTGAATAAAATAATATGACTAAAATGCCCCTAAAAGCTTTTAGGGGTATTTGGGTCTTTTTAATTTAACACAAATATTTTTGTTATTATTTTTTTAAGTGCTCCTCATTGAGATGATGGCACGTTCCAAATTTTATATTCATATAATTTCTTAAAAAAAGTAAAAATAATATACTTTGAAGAGTCAAATCTAGATCATACGGTCATGGACTCAGGTTGGATTGGGAAAGTATATATCTTCCATACAGTAGGGATTGGGAAAGTATATACCTTCCATACAGTAGGGGAATAGTAGGGGAAGTATAGAAACCTGTCCCTTTTCAAAATTTTCAACAAAAAGAGTATTGCAGCAAACATATGGACGTGAGCAATACAAAATGAAAGTTTGATGATCTGGATCATAGGGGGTACCTCAACCACAAAATGAGCCCAGAATTTGTCCGCTCTGGCTTCCATGAGTCCTTTTATGATTGTCAACCCTAAGTTTCTGATAACCTGCGCTATCTCAAGAAAAAGCCCATCTTCTTCACATAACATCTGTGTATAAATATAACAATAAATCATTCTTATGTATTATAACTATCATTATAGTTACCATAGGAAAGTATACATCAATGCAACAGACTACAGAAATCATCATGAATTGAGGTTTAACCAATTCAGGCAAATAATAGACAGTGATGAGAGTAGGGCCCATCAATGAGGTCATGTCATGTTCTAATATGTCACACCTCGCCAGCCATCTCATCAAACAGGCAAGACCCCAATATGTGCAGTTTCCCATAGCCTGTTAGATTAGTATAGTTTCCTCCATCATCATCAACATAAAAAATGTATAATTATTTCAAGGACCCAATTTCTATGCGGCCAAGCCCGCATATGTAGAAATGTGGACCTCTTAATCTATTTTTGAGATGGATTTTAAGACTTAATTTTTAAGGACGTGTAATCTCTATCATGGAGATCATGAATATAAAGAAATAAATAAAATTTAAAAACTAGAAATAATAATTCTAGAAAGAAAACATTTGGACCTTTAGTTTCTATTGTTTTTAAATGGAACACCTAATTGCATCCATCTTTAAGATGGATGCTTTGTACTTTCTGGACCGCATATGTAGAAATGCGGTCCAGCCCGCATGAAATAATTTTCCTTATTTCAATAACACACTAACAGCAGGTTAAGCAGGAAATAGAAATGGATCAACCTCAACAAGCATGTGGCCAGGGTGATCAAGATTTTCAACAACAACAGGGCAAACTCCGGTCTGGCTTCCCAAGTCGAGAGCCCAGCTTGCACCTCTCTGATCACTATTGCTTCTCCCTACCAATAATGGCCTTTGCTTGTTATCGGCTACCTGCACCACAAAGAATCAACACTCTAAGCTGCAAGGTCTCAATTAAAACGAATGCTCTGAGCCAAAGCCACAGGAAGTTCATAACAAATATCTCAATTTTCAAACATCTTAGAAAAATAATAGACATAAAAAATATGTTAGTTCCTAAAATTTGCAAGATTATAACCCCTTCGTTTTATTTCATGCATATTTTTTCAAAATATAAATTCATGCATACATGTAAGCGTAAGTCATAAGAAAAGTATCACTTGCAAGTGCATAATAATCTATATTCAAAATTATACAGAAGACTTAAACCACTAGAGGCCCCACCTCAACTTAAGTAGGGTAAAATCATATTTTCTTCATTCTATTTTTTATTTTAAATATTTTTTCTTTTCCTTTGATACTCTCCCGTTTTCAACTTTTACATAAAGTATCCTGCCCTGGTCAAGCCCCAAAAAAATAAAATAAATAAAAACTGAGAATATCTGGAGCAGAAATAGAATTTCAATATCGAAGAATGGCACATATGAAAACCATTTCCAAATTGTATTTGCATTTGGGAGAAGGTCAATGTAGATTTATGAGCATCACAAGACAGGATACCTTTGAGCAAAGCTTCAACTTGTCTGCATGGCTAGTAACATTCCGCAAGAATATCATATGCTTAATCGTGCGTTCCAACAATGCATCTATGCTGCACTGAATACCAGAAATGATAATGTCACCACCTCCATTGCTGATTATCAGGTGTATTTAGCAAGAATTCTAACGTAACCAGGTGTATTTACCAACAAATAACAATACACTTCAACCAAAAAACCAAAATAGGAAGGCAAAATATATGACAATTCCTTGGACAATAGAAACCAAAGTCCATTGCAGTCATCACTGTTCAATGAAATGATTCATAATCAAGAGTGTAACCCACAATTGGGGTCATGTTCTGTTCTGGTAAGTCCCACTCTCCATTTCAATGGACAGTCATGACTATATTTAATGGTCTGATATGCTTTTCCAAGAGATTAATAAATCTTCAATGAGAAACAACAGGAACACCCATGCACTGAGCTGAGAGAACTCACCTTGGCTCCATTTGGCACAATCTCGCGAAGCTCTTTCACTCGGTCCTGGATCTGCTGTCTATCCCGTGGTCTTGGCCTGCAACTCTCGCCGGGCTTCGCCCTTCGCTTAGTAAGCTTTGATGGCTCGATCAACTTCTTTGAATGTGAACAAGAGAAAACTTCCTTCCTCTCCCCTTCAACCATAGTGCTCATTGCCTTCGAAGACAACCCACTTGGAGATCTCACACTTGTTCCTCTGGAACCCTGAACAAACCCCAGGTAACCACTCCATGGGTCCGAAATTGAATCATCAGCTATTGAACCACTACCACCCCCATTAGACTCGGTCAAACAAGACCCACCTAAAAGTGTTGAAGAGCTATTACAAGATTGAGCACCAGTGGACAGAGCATTCGCCACCACCGCATCCAATAGATGCTCTGAACTGCCTTCTGATCTAAGCCATGCATCGAACTCCCCAACCAGAGGCTCGATGAGTTCTGACATTGTTGCTGTTTGAGTAGATGAATCAGTGGAAGCAGCATCTGTTGAACCCATGTTGGAAAAGACTGGTTTGAGAACTTTATGCAGCTCTGATTCCGCAGGAAAGCTCAAAGCCCATAAGTAATCCTCACCATTCTGTTCCTGGTCTTTACATGATGCTGAACGCATGGATTGTTTCAGCAAAGAATCTTGATCAACAACTTGTGTTAGAGAGGATAAGCTAGAACCTTGCATGATATTAGAATCAGACTGACCGCAAAAATTGAACAGAGAGTCCTCATATATATTTTGGTCCGGCAACTCTTCAACTGGCTTTTGTCGCATGGCCAAATGTCCCATTTCTTCTCCTAATATCAGATCTTGAAAATCATTCAATGGTTTGTGGTGAATCTGAAAAGATGTCAGTTCACTCTTCACAACTTGATTGAGGAAATAAGTAAATGAATTTGAAACCAAGGGGGCCGCACTATTCTCCACCAAGTTTTCAGCTTGGATTCCTCTTGAAATTGATGGGTAAATAGCCGATGATGCAAAAGAATTCTGAGAGATTGAATCAAAAGATGATGATACTGGATCTGGGTTATTCTTGTTTGAACTGCAATGCACAGGATCTGGAAAGAAAGCCCCAGCTTTATTCTGTAACATGTTGAAGGAGCTCTTGACATGATCCACCAGCTTTAAATCCTCCATAAGCTGCAAACCAATAAACACAAATCAAGAAAGCCATGATAACCGGAGAATCAAAAAAAATATTAGGGAACGTAATATATGTATTCGTACAAATTCCTCACTGGAGACATTGCAATTTCAACAGGCAAATAATCATGGTATCAGTTTAATTTTATTCACGCAAGAAAAAAAAAATCATGGTATGAGAAATCCGTCAAACTTCTGCCAATAAATTATTATGAAAATGAGTGCCACAAAGTAGAAATCATAAATTCAATGGTTAGATAGAACAGAAAGGAAGACAGCCGAACCGAATGAATGACCACATCAAAACCATTGGCTTGGTGGAGCCTTAGGCAAGTGTGGGCGTGTAGGGTGAGCATTGCACAATATATATCACACCAAAGCATTATTGAGGCCAAAGTTGCAATTGAAACATGTATAAACAATTATACAGTAATATCTACTAAATTCTTGGAAATCAATTTATCAAATGTCAAACCATTAGGTTTATAAAATTGTTGATTCGTGTCATGATCTTGTGCATAATATTCAAGAGGAATATCATAATTACATAATCCAAAGAGCAATGATCGATAAGCAATTAATTCATAAATACACCTATGCATCCAATGTTTCTACATACATCCACAAAAACCATACTTGTACAAAATTATGGCAGGTGGCAGTCCAAATCTCGTAAATGCAGAACAAAGAAAACATCTGATGAACAAAAACAGTGGGATTTTCAATGAGAACACAGCTTACTGTTGCATAGGAGCAAGGGACCTGGAGAGCTAAATTATAGCAGGTGGCATTGCAAATCCCTTAAATTCAGAACAACGAAACAATCTGATGAACAATGAAAGTGGCATATTCAATGAGAGTACAGCTTACTGTTGCATAGGGGCAAGGAAGCATGAATTCATACCATAAAACAACATCGATTACCTTTTTCCAAACATCAGGAGGAGATAAGCAGCATTTGAAAAGATCAGAAACATAGGTATATGGTGGAGGTGACAAGTGACAACCAAAGGGGAAAAGGCTTTGAAAACAGTAGGATGGTGGGTGAAGAGGAGACAGTCCAAGATTATGTGGCAGGGAGCATGGCACCACGTTAGTGTATGTGGCATATGAAGTAGAGAGGACAGGTATGGGGTTGGTATTAGCAGTAAAGAGAGTGAGAAAGGATGAGTAGAGGGAATGGACATTATTGACAAAATCCAGGTCAGTGAGGTCTAGTGCGAAGGAGAGAAGAAAGAACAAGGCAGAGACTATGGCAGAGAGTGCATCTGTCATACACAAGATCAAAGTGGATAAGGGTGCAACAGATGAGAGAATAATTCAATAGTTTGTTAGTTGGGTTACAATTGATATTACTCAAAATAGTCGGATAGATGAATAGGAATTTTGAAAATTAAGAAATGTATGTTATAACAATGACAGTCTCAACAATAGGAAGCCTGAGAGGGACACTGAGAACATCATCGAGCCATAAGGGAGCAATTGAGGAATAGGGGTAAAAGGAAATTTTCCATGCCTTCCTCAAAATCTAATAATTTTGATGTAACTCATGAACTCCTTTGTCACACAACAATAAAATTTACTTGTAAAAAGAGAACTCCTTATGTGAAAATACAAAGACAGGTCTTGTTTGCACATGTATGTTTTGAAAATCGTGCCATAAAATATGCGAGGAAAAAGGGTGGTATAGCTTTAATATTAATAGGAATATGTATACAAGGAAGATGATCATTTGATGAGTCTAAATATTCTCACTCACCAGTTTCAAGGACCCAAGCTGCACTACCCCATGTGGCACAACAGGTATGAGGACAATGGTCTGCAAAATAATATAAAACATCTAAGGTAACAGCCACTAGCTAAACCTTAGGTGCAAATGGGGACCATTCAAGGCATACAGCCATTCAAATTACCTTAATACCAGCAGCAAACTGAAATTGCCATTCACTTGGATACTGTGCAAAGGAAGAATGTGATCAATTCAGAACTAAAATAAGTGAGAAATATCAACTTCTTCAAGATTTCTTAGAAGCTTTTCATGATCACTGACCTCGGGCACAAACTGAGAGTTCCCTTCACCATTGAAAACCTTTTCAGCAAAAGCCCAGTAGTGCCTCCCTGAAAATGCCACTTGACCAATAATCCTGCTCAATGAGCATCACTCTGATGTAAGTCACTCATAAGTCAAATAAATAATTCATTTGCTGAAAATAAGCTATACATTTTCAAATCAATTGTCCCTAACCAATAAAAATAGGAGTGATTCCAACTAGCAGCTTTTTTACAATCCCAAATGTTTTGTCACTTCACTTTTCTTTTCTTCTTTTTTCTTTCTTTTTTTTAAAATAAAGTTCAATGTGAAGCTCACACTTGATGATCCAATGACACACACTTAACCCGAGTACTCCCAGAAATAGCTTCAATTTAAAAATGACTATCGCATTATCAGATACTTTGTTTCGTGTTAGTTAGGTATAATAGAGAAATTAAGAATAGTATCAAAAGGCAAGAGATGTTTTCACTTTCCCTATCAATTTTCAAATGATAGACAACCAAATTCTTGTTGAGATATATGCTTTTTGGAATAACTAACCCTAAAAGTAATTGTGGGAGAATCTGAGATGAAGATATTTTTAAGCCATGGGTAAACAATGACAATAAAATCCTGGCATCTTTCGATCTACACCTTAGTTATTCTGCAATTAAATTTCTATTTTCCACAATAACACACAAGGGAGCCCAGTGTATGTTCGTACAACAGAAAATTGGTTTTTCATGTCAAAGATAAACACGTTGTGTTGTGATTGACTCAGTCTCTGTTCAAAATAATAATAATAATTGACTTAATCTCCTAGCTTGTGACTTAGTCTCTGTTAAAAAATGATAGCTTGAATGGCCAAACGAACACAGGCTTAAAACTTGATACCTGTTGACATGTCCCCACCAACCTTCTATGATTTAACTTTGGATCTTATCTTACTAAGACATTTATTCATATTCATGGGTTTTATATGATTATGGTTGGCTATGCCATGAATAATCCTTTCATAGTCTGCCATATCGACAGATGATGGCTTTTACATAGTCGAGAATGTAGTGTCAGGATCATTCAAGTGACATCCAAAATAAGCCCCCAAGCATCAAACTATGTAGTCAATCATCCAGTGATAGTAAATAGTAATACAAACCAATCACAATGTACTACCATAAGAGGCCGTGGTAATTTCATGTGGATTTCACCCAAAAATCAAATCAATGTTATTTTTACACAAGGACAGTAATATCCATGGTTAAACAATGATCCACCACAAAATAGTTTACTTTGAATGCAGTCAAACCTTACAAAACAAATCCTTTTAAATCTGAGACAAATCCTGTGCAAATCCTTAACGTTGTAATGGTTCTCTTCTCATAGACAGAAACTGATACCCTCTCAAATTTCACTATCACTACTAAGATTATATATGAAAAAAAACAACATAAAAATTTAAATTCAAGAGAAAATCTTTCCGACAAATTATATATTACAAAAAAAAAAAAAACAAGAGAGAGAGAATTAGGGTCCTTAGGATACCAGAAGTTAAATACTAGATGACCAAAATGCTATTATTCTACCTTTTTAACTTCAAATATGTTCAGATGGCAAGTTGTATGTTACATGAATTTTAACAGACATCATAAATTCTTTAAAATTTCTCAAAACCAATGCCCTCTCTAAACTGACACTAACTGGGTCCACAGAAGGTCTCATTTTTTAAATGTTTTGCTGTCCCTCAAACCAAATTACCTCACATAATTACGGATGAGATTTTGGTGCACCAGCTGATGCACTGGTTTATATACATCCCCCCTCCAAATCCATCTTAGAGATGGATTTTTGTAATCTCGACCATGGTGATCCTGCATCTGAAAAAGTGAAAATTTGGAAAAGTGCTTTTTGAGCTTTCTTTACATCGTTCATTTTACTTATTTGCAGATTATCATATCTGCACCACTTTTGAAGCTGCAAAAGATGGATCTAAGGAAAAAATGCATTTCCAATGCTTTAGGATGTGTTTTACATCCTAATTCAATGGAAAACATGGATGGACTAATGAGACCGAGGACTCACATTAGACTTTTCCCATAATTAATGATCAAATGACCCATCATAACCAAATACCAACATTTTTTTTTCTCCTGAAAAGTTCACAATAAATACATAGAAATATAAAGTTTACAAAATCCTCACGAGATGTGAGTTTAATAAGGTAGCATCCCACGCAGGGGAGCCCTGTACAAAAAGAACAAGAAAGCAAGAAATCGACAACACAAAAAAGGTCCGGCCACTAACAAAAGTCGAGTTCTCAGCACCTGAAGAGATCAAAACGTCACGTCTGTGGCATCCCACAGTCCGGGTGCTCAGTGCACTCCGGGTGGCAACCCCAAGCCACGTGCTCATCCATTTGGTTCCATCCATTAAATGAAACCAAATGCCCACATGTCAACATGCCAGAATGATTTGGTCCCATCCATTTAATGCATAAAATGATTAGTGAAAAGGGCTTTTTGTCATCTTAATTTGACAGCTTGCTTTAGATTCAAAAGTGATACAATATAAGGTTCAGAAGCAGTTTTTAAAAACCTGGAGAGCCGGCTCAGAATTGGCAAGTGGACCGGCCAAGGTCGAAGAACCCCCAGTTTTGCCCAGTTCCCACCATTCCTACCAATTTTTTTAATATATTTATTTTGTAATAAAGAAAGTCCTGGAGAACCTGCGAGCTGGTACGGGTGGATCCATACCAGTGGGTGACCAGATCAAGTCCTTGGTTTGGCTTTTAAAACACTATTTAGAAGTAAATTCAATCTTAGGAAACAAAATGGATTAGTTAGCACCATGCCAAAAAATCATAGCATTAAGGTTGGAAGAAAATATAGCAGCTAGCAGGGAAAAAAGAAAAAGAAAAAAAAAGTGGCAACCTGCACGATGGGTTCATGAAATGCATAAATCCAATTTATGTATCACACTTTCAGAAAAGAAGATGTGAACAATATAAGAGGAAAAGAAAATAGCCATACCCTTCCCCCAATGCATACACAAGATATGACATATTTGCCACCGCCGCTCCAATTGGGTCCCTCACTGAATGCCTAACACGTCCATCTATTGCATCACTAGAATAATCTGCACCGCCGATGGAATTAAAAAATGCATTGGTTGTTGTATCTTGTATATTGCAGGGTGGTTTTGGAAAATTATAATACCCATCCTCCCAAGTCAATAGCCTGAGAAAGGGATGATACCCCAAAAAAAAAAACATCTATCAGAAAGTGATAAGCATGCATCTAAAAACATCATTTTAGATCTAATTCAGAATGATTTAAGAAGCATCTTAGCCTTCCTACAAGTAAAGATGAAATTATGAATATATGTTTGAAAGTTTTACAAGAAATAGGCCTTTAAATCATCATATTTTTCTCAATCACACAGAAAAATTCCACAATCATGCCGAAATATTATCACAAACTTGAATTGAAGTGGTACCCTGACTCCACATATCGAAATGGACGTATGTAACAAATCGAAATTATGGACCTCAACAAAATCATTTCAATTGTGAAAATTATTTTGAGCAAAAGCATCTTTCCTGGAAAAATCATCAGTGTTTCCAAAAAAAAAATCATATAATACAACAAATGATCGAACTTTAAGGAATCCACTCACATGCGGCTCCGGTGCTTGAGCTTCCAAAACACTGCATATTGCCACTCCGAGTCATGGCAAAAGCCTTTCAACAACTGCCTCAGTGGTGTTTCCATTTGCCAAGCTTTGAATGACCAGAGATCAAAGCTGGAAACACCTCTTAGAGAGAGAGAGAGAGAGAGAGAGAGAGAGAGAGATTCTTAACAGAATCCTCTTAAAAAAGACAATAGTATTCACTACTTCAGTTCCCTATCTAGCTGCCACGATATGAACCCCTTCCTGCTTGTTTTCTTCGCAAACCAGCTCTCCGTTTTAATGGTGGCCCTGAAGCACTAAGAAGCAGTTGGCCCATAGTCTTCAGGCCCCTTCTCTTGGAACCACGAAAGGGCAGATACTTCCTTTTCCTGATTTCCGAGAAGTTGCCAAAAATTAAAAGGTCAAGATGCAAAGGCCTACAATAGAAGCCCTGGTAACATGGATTTTTGGGTCTGAAACGATGATGGCCATGGAATTCTAATGAAAAGAAAAATATGTTCTTCAAACTTTTGCGTGAAGGCTTGAAACGCCAAATAATTACGTGCTTAAGCACTAAATAACCACTGAATGAAAGAGAAGGGAGAAGAAGAAGAGCTTATCAGAGATATTTGTCAAAATACGTTCTTCTTTTGTGCGATCATCATGCTTTTCTGCAAAAATTATCTCCGAACACACCATTCCACATGCACTTTTCACAGGGCAACATTTTTGCAGCTTATATCGTTGTCTAAATAAACACAGAATCACAAATCAAAGCCTTCTTAGACTCCTTGACAACTTGAACACCAAGGAACTCAGTCTCTTCCCAAAAAATTCTGATCAAATTAAGAAAGGTCCTACTACTTTCTTAAAACTTAAAACAGCGTAACAAATGCTCGAAAAAAATTTCCTTCCTTAGTCTACGAAGCTCTCGGAGTAACCCACAAATGCTAATTTGCTCTGATGCATCCCACAATCTCCCCCAATCTTAGCTCCTGTACTTCAATCTTTGCTCTGTGAAAAATCAGAACATTTCACAGCTATTTGGGTTTTCTAATACTGGTATCACTTCTAAAAGCTCGTCTCAAACCAAACCAAGAGATCACAAACAGTAGTATATCAAGTTCTTGCAAGCTTACTTTTCAAAATCTCCAAACTTCAGCAAACAAAACCTTAAAATCCATCAATCAAACTCAGTTTCCCTTCTTTTTCACTCCAATAACAGTCAGACACCGAAACTCAAGCAACTGAAACCCTAAAATTTACCAATCTCACCTGATTCTGACCCCGTTCAGCTCAAAACACGACCAAAATCCGACAAAGAAAAAAAAAACAGGCCCATCAACCACACAAAAAGCCGTAAAGAAACTCTTCGAATCTACACAGTAGAACCCTAAAACAGTATTGAATGAAAGCAAAGCGGCCCTGACCGTAGGATCGAGGCGAGACCGCACATAAACCTCTAACAAAACCCTAAAAAGCAGAAAACAAAGAGGCTCTTCTCGCTCTTCGACCTGCAATATCGAATAAAACCGGGTGACCAGACAAGAATAGTGCCTTGAAATTAGACAGAGAAAGAGAACAGTAATTCCAAAGAAGCAGAGCAGCTTTTGCCCTAAAAAGAAATGGGAGGAGAGAGAGAGAGAGAGAATGTGTGTTTGCAGGTGGTGAAAAGACAGTGCTGCTGGCGACTCCACAAAAGCCCGCCTTTAAATACTGCGCGGCCATAATCCTTGCGGATTTGAAAATGGATGAAAACCTGGTTTATATTCTCTTATTCGCACCACTTTTTCCAGTTTTTTTTATCCGAAATCTTTGGTGGAGAGACCGAGCGTGACTATGAGCTGCTACCACAGGATCATACTGTATATTTAATATTTCAAGCTGTAGACATGCTCACGTGGATTTTTCTGATCTGAAATTATAGAAGTATAGAATAGCCTTGAGTATTGGATGGCAAACTTAAAAAAAAAGAAAGTGAAATTTACAAGAATATTCATTAGAAATGAACTACTTAACTTGTTATCGATATCATTTGATCTAATTTCAATTTACCATCAAAAGACACATGATCATTGAAAAGTTATAAATGTTTAAATTGTTAAATCCTTAAATCTTAGAAAATCGAATTTTGAAATTTCTTAAAACCTTAAATCTTAGAAAATCATATGTTGAGTCCTTAACCCTCCCCCCTACTCCAATGAACACATGGAATTGTGCAAAGAAAATGGGGCCAGCAGAGCAGACTGATTGCATGTGGGGCAGGCAGCGCTTGGCTACGAGAGGGAGTAGGTAACTTCTCACCTCTGTCACCTGCTTTTCTTTATCCGATGCATATTAGCTTAGCTGCAAAGCAATGGGCTTAGGTCTAGCATCCTCTCTGGCTTATTTAGACCCCTGAACCAAGCTATGAACCCTTAGACCATGCCGGAACTGAGCACCTGAGTCAGCTATTAGTGTCTTTACCATGCCAATGAACCAGAGATATTAAAAATAGTCATGTGAGGGTTTTCCCAATATGCTCCCGCGAGAGAGCATACAATCTTTCAGTTTTCACTGTTCAGTGTTGTATTCTGTGTTTTTATACCGAAAATATGGGTGCCAATAGCAGTGAGGTTATTTTATTGCCGCCCGCTGAGACAGTGGAATGTGGGGGCCATGTGAAATCGGGGATCAGCAAAATTAGGATTAGGTTAGGTTTTTTAAAGTGAACAGTGATTTTCGCAGTACAGAAACAGTAGACTTTAGGTGACATCGACCGCCTGTTATGGAAGCAAGGCCGATGGGGCATAACTTAAAACTTATCCACTAGCAATAATGGACGGTTGATTTGACATGAAGTTTTCTGTTCGCAAGCTGCGCATCACAACATTCCAAGAAAATTAGTAGCTATTGCCCCGTTGATCTCACCATGTAAATTTCATTTTCTTGCTATCTTGAGTAGCTATTGCCAATTTAATTTCCTTTCTATTTAGAAAGGGCAAGCTTTTCTATGCTTCCCTGCAACATAAAAGTTGTATATTTCTTTTTATTCAACTGTCCATTCTGAATGGAGGGTTAAGATTGTCCCAATCACAATGTCACGTCGGTAGATTATTTTATTTTTAATTTTTTTATATAAACTATTTTGATACCAAATTTTGTAAATCCGATCCTCTATTAAACTTGCTCTAATAAAAAATATAAAAAAATATTTTTAATCAAATAAAATAACCAAAATACCTCTAAAATCTTCAAGAGGTATTTTGGTCATTATATTTTATCGAAAAATTATTTTTAATATTTTTTATAGGTGCACCGCAATGAGAAGATGGCACATACCAAATTTCATATTCATATAATTTGTATAATATATATATATATATATATATATATATATATATATATATATATATATATATATATACTTTGAGACGTTAGATCTGAGATCAAACTGTGAGTGACTATTTTGAATAAAATTAGACGGGTGGATGATAGGGGATGTATAGATTTTTTATGTTGTAGGGAAAGTATAGAAACCTTTCCCACCTAAAAAACCTGGATTCACTTAGTTTTTTAAAATAAGGAAAATTGTTTCATACATGGGGATTGAATTTCTGCATTTACGGTTCCCGAGGTGTAAAACATCCATCTTAAAAATGGATGCAAATAGGTGGTCCATCTAAAAAAATTGAAACTAACAAGCCAAATGTTTTTTAATAGAATTATTATTTTTAATTGTCAAATTTTATTTATTTATTTGTATTCATGACCTCCATGTTTGAGGTTACACGTCTTTAAAAATTAGGTTAAAAAATTAATCTCAAAAATAGATTTTTAAGAGTTGACTCATTTCTACAAGGACTCTAATTGTATTCCTAAAAAAATGTATTGGTAACCTAGATTGCCTATTCGAAAAATTGGTTCGAGTCGACAGATTGGCGGTATTGATAGGCGATCCAACCAATCGAACCAACCAATAAAAAAAATAGAGAAAAACAAATATAACCAATAAAAAAATAGAAAACAAAATAAAAATATCAAAAAATAAAATAAAAGATGGGCCTAATCAACCGGTTCCTAACAAAACTGGCTTGTTCTTAGGGAGTTTTTTTACGTAAAAATATTTTCACATAAATATTTTTATGCGTATAAAAAGTTCCCTTGCAAAAATCACCAAATAAAAAAAAGTAAGAATCTTCAATGTAAAGGTAAAAAGACAAAAAAAAAAGAAAAAAATTCACCTTCAGACTCCGGAATTGTTGGACTTCCACTATGACTAGGGCGCCTCAATGAAGCGAACAATTTGGTTTGTAGCAAGATGGTTCTTGGGTTCGGAGCCATCACCTTGGACCGGGGTCCTAATCAACTCGACCGATTCTTTCATCACGGTTGAGAATTGATGGATGTTTTGTACGAGAAAATAGACCCCAAATTTTTTATAATCAACTCGGCCGGTTTCGTGTTCTCACAGCAATCTTTTGAAATATGTTTTTTAGATTGCCTATTCATGGCCCTTATAAAATTGTAATCCCCATGATTTATCAGTAGACGGCCAGGATTAGGTACAAAGTCCACGAGAAAGATCCCGCCTTTTTATCATAAATTAATTCAGAAAGATAGCACCTAGCTTACCAAAGGGTTGAAATTTTGGATTCTAGAATCGAAATTTCGTGATCGTGTGTCTTAACTCCAAAGAAACGTACCTTCCCTTTTTTTTCATATTTTATTGAAATTGAGGTAGGATTTTGCAAAGTTTAGTATATTTAAGAGGTGACTTTTATATTTAAATTTCAGTAAATGATGCCACCTGCTCAAATAAAACACACGTTGATTCAAGATGGTATGAACCAAACGATGTTATTAAAAATGGATCGAACCATTTTCTCGACAGTATTACTTGGGTATAATTTGATAAGATTTCTCAACCAGATGTTGTTGAAATCTGCGTATCATGATAATCTTATAGCTTTTTGCGTGTGTCTAACGCATCACGAATAGCGTATTCGTCATTTCATTATAAAAATACTTAATGTAACTTAAAATTTCATATTCTCTCTCCATAATTGATGTGTGAGCATGCTATGTCTAAAAAACCAACTTTAAAAAAAGAGAAAAAAGAAATTAGTATAATAAAATTAACATTTCTCATATTACGTACAATACTTTAGATATATTTTTAATGTTTTTCTCATAATTTCATTATAAAAATATTTAATGTCACTTGAAAATTCATATTCCCTCTCCATAATTGATGTCGGGTATATGTATTTGAAAAACAAACTTAAAAAAAAATTATGTTAATATTAAAAAAAAAAAATTAAAATTAATATTTTTCATATATGTATGAGTGTTGGATGCTGATACACAACCATGCATGTGTAACAGATGAAGTTATTTTTATCGCATGTGATGTATGGAAACCCCACACCGCGCATATATAAGGATCACAAAAAGAAATGTAGTGTAAAAATTTATCTTAGGAGCATTTATATCAAATCTTAGAAGTAGAAAAAAAATTGTTAGGATACGACAATGCTATTTTATAGTGGGACAATGTCATGCTTAGGTGGAGGACTTCATGCTCTACTCTTATTTTGTACTAATTGTTTCATTTCTACCTCGGAGATTAAGGGGATTAAGTGACAAAATGTGTTTAAAGTAAGGGAAAATTTTATATAGAACCCTAATTTCTCATATTATTTCACGGTAGACCTTGATTCAATTTTTTTTTGAAACGGCATAAGAAAACCCCTAAAGATTTAACAGCACCCCCTCATCTCTTATCTCCCTCTTTAATTGACTTTTGACCATAAAAATTAACCTCAATAAATATTTTTATACCATTTCAACCCAAAAACTATTACAACTATCTATTTCTCTTTCCACCCATTAAAAAAGTTTTTGGGTTGAAATAGTATAAAAAGATTTTTTAGGATTAATTTTTATGATAAAAAATAAATAAAAGAGGGAAATAAGAGAAGAAGGGGTATAGTGAAATCTTCATGGGTTTCCTTATGCCGCTTGAAAGAAAAACGAAAAGAAGGTCTATCATGAAATAATATGAGAAATTAGGGTTATCTATGAATTTTTCCCTTAAAATAATACTCTTACTGCGTGGATACTAGGAATACATACTGGCGTAATAATTGATAACCATATATTTTAGGTGATTTATAGTAGGGATGAGAACGACGGAGCATGATTCGTATGGCCGATCCCAAATAGTCCAGAAAAGTTTTTCAACATGTGGCAATATTAATAAGTTTTTTCGATCAAGTTTCATTTGACCCATATCTGTCACTAACCCACTACTAATAAATAGTAGCATCTCACGTTCCAAATTTGTTGTTAAAAAGCATGTGGCAATATTATTAGTTTTGAGGTGGCTTTCCTACTTTTTGCAAATGAAAATATGTTTTTGGAAGGTGGTTGGTGAAGGAACAATAAACATCATGTTATGGCACCTTACACCCTAACTACCAAGCCCAAGATAGACCCCATAATGATGGATTTGAATGAAAATAATGATAGACAACATAGATGAAGATTCCCTATTTTATAAGATTCTCTCTTTCTCTCTACCTTGCTCAAATAAAAACTTTGTAGTCTTCTCTCAAATAGTATTGTTATGGGAAAGAGGATGAAATGACCACTTATTAGCCATCAAATCCAAAATCATATGGCAGGCAATTCCTGAAAATTAAAACGGCACTGCCCTAGCTACCTGATTATACATCTAAGGGTCAATAGTGGTTTTTTATACTACTGGTAAATTGTCTTATAATATGCAATCTCATCTAGTATTATAATTGTAAGAGTAATTTACGTACCGATAAAAAAAAAAAAAAATACAAAATGGACCAATTTTTAGCAAAAACTTTATACGGAAGGTGGTCAACCTATATATATATATATATATATATATATATATATATATATATATTCAAAATTGCCCCATCTTTGGACCACTTTTTAATTTTTATTTTATTTTTTAGTTTTCTCATTAGTAGGGCAATGCTCTAGTGTGAGGGGCAGTGCCCAGTCAAGAAGGCAATCCAAGGTTCGCATCCTTGGACCGCCTTATTTCTTAGCAAACAAATGAGCTAATGCGGTCCGAGGATGCCAACTTCCGACGGCCCTGAAGAGCGCCAGAGAAGGCATCCAATAATGGGCAGCTCAGACCGCCTTTGAATGCTTAATAAAATAAGTCTTTGGTGCAAAGATGCCGACCTCGGACCACTTTGAAGAGTACCCACAGAAGACGGTTCGATGATACTAACATCAAACCACTAGGCACTGCCACAAATATTAGGGCACAACCCTACTATAAAAAACTAAAAAATAAATAGATAATGCAGTACAAGAATGATATCCTTGAACCAAGTGGAAATTTTTGAAAAAAACTAAAAAACCTCGGGTTGACCGACCTTCCGTATAATTATAATAAAAAATTCACTCATTTCGTATTTTAGTATTTTTTTCTATACTAGTACATAATCCCTCTAATTGCAAAAGCCGGGAACTTATTTAAAAAAATTTATCCAATCCAATATCACTTTTGAGTAGTTTTCTCCTGGAAAAATGATAGTGTGGGATTAAACAAGCTTTTGAGTCATCAAATGAGCCCTTTTGTTTGAGATATTGATGGGTGGAGAGATGCTCAATATTTCTCCCACTAAGTGAAAAAAGGCTTTTGTGTGCCACTTTGTCTCATCCTCATAATGAAATAAGGAATGATATCATCCATACACTCTCAAAAAAGTCAAAATAAATTGAAAAGAGGGAAAAGATGTATCACCAAAGACAAGGTATTCAATAAATACTCCTATGAATATGACATTCATAGGAAGGATCCAACGTATCCATCTTTATCTAAAAGGAAGACAACTGCCCGTTTGTTTCTTCAAAAGGCTTGGGGACTCAACATTATACATTATAAAATCCCCAAGATTGGCTACCAACTTGGGGAAGTTATGTTTATTTAGCATAGGAAGGTGATGGCATGTGGTCCTTTGAGAACATTTTAAATGAGAATAAAAATCTAAGATGATGGCATGTGGTCCTTTGAGAACATTTTAAGAGAGAGATAGGGGGGGGAGCCTTGGCCCGAGCCCAGTCCTAGTCCTCGTAGGGCCATCTAAGGCCTGTCCCGATATTGATTGGGCCAAATAGGCCCTGGCCTGGGCCCAACCCTAGCCTATCAAGGCTAGGTCAGCTCTGGCTGGGCCAAATAAAATAAAGAATGATTTACATACAGACCCTAAAAATACGAAACACTCAATTTATAGGTAGAAATTATAAAGAACATCGGTCAACCCACTTTTATTAATTTTTTCAAAATTGCACATCGGCCCCAGTACATCTAGTTTTTTCGTTAGTAGGGCACCACCCTAAAGCTTGCGGCACTGCTCTACTAACGAAAAAACTAAAAATAAATAAATTATAATTCAGACCGAGGATTCCATCCTCAAACCGAAGGAAAATTTTAGATAAAATAAAAAAATGTAGGATGACCGACTTTCTTTGTAATTTCTGCTTATAAATAGGGTAAGTAATTGGGGTCTTTATGTAAATCACTCTAAACTAAAAATAAAACCAAAGAAAAGCATGCCGTGTCAGGACAAACCAAGCTGGCCCTACCCTGGTCATAGTTGCCCAGCCTTGGCCCGGCCCTCGAGCCACATTTTGTTGCAATGTGGCCCAAGTCCTAGTTTTATTGGGCGGCCCATTGCCACCAGGCCCCCCATTGCAGCAATAATTTTAGAAATAAAAATTAATGACGTACGATCATTAATACGTAAAGTATTAGATCAAATGATCGTTAAAAATGATAGGGCTATTGGGCTAGGAGGAAATGGACTTGTGCAATACTCACATTATATGAAAGTTTTGCAGTGGTAGAGAGGGGAATATTATGAATTGGACTTCAGTATGAAAGAGATTATTAAACTTAGAATATGATAATAAGAAAAAAGCGCAACCACTTATAAAGTCAGGTATATAATAGTCAACAGGAGTATTTATCATACAAAGAAACCAAATAAGTGCAATTCTCATATAATGGGTCATATCATGTGTCTTTCCTGGAAGCTCTCATGTGGTATTACAAAATTGAGAGAGAGAGAGATCATAAAAATAAATTAAAGGGGAACATATTAAAATGGTTTTTTTTTTTAAGTTCTTACGTAGATAAGTGGTAGGAATTGAATAAGAGGAACATATTAAAATGGGTTTTTTTCTTCTTCTTTTTTAGAGTTGTTGATAATTGGAGTTGTGACGACAATTATCAAAAACTACCAATAAAGCCCAAACCTAACAGTTTACCATTGTATTTCATTTGATAATTAAGAAAATAATGGTACACGGTCACTTATAAAGTCAGATATAAATTAAGTTGGAGGTTAGATAACTGTCACCAGAAGAAATGTGGACTTTTGTTGTTTTATATGGACAACGATGGCATTTGCATTCCATTGGAAGAATTTTATATACGAGTGGAAAACTAAAAACCAGTGTAGGAACCAGGACTCGGCCCTAGAACCCGGCATTTGGGCCGGCGAGTTTGAGTAACTCAGCCCGAGTTTGGCAGGTCCTAGGCAGGTCAAAAGTGTTAAAAAATAAAGAGCAAATCCCAAAAATATGTTTAAAATAAAACTAAACAAAAACATTCAAATGAGGTTAGAAAAGTAGTGAAAAAAGTGATTTTGGAAAAATCAATTTGTGAGTGGGTATATTTTAGAAAGGGTGAGGTTTGTATAAGATGTCAACCTTAGTATTGAAATAAGTTGTACCTCAAAACTATGCTGAAAATGCAGTTTCGGTGCCGTAAACCCTTGCGATGATATAAAAATCTATTATTGTTCCCAATTATGAAATTTGAAGTTTCAGAAATGGTGACAATTAAGCAGATCTATAAACACTTGACAATCTTGAAAATAGATGATCCAGATAATGTGTAAGAATATGAGCTATTTTTAGGACTAGAAATTCCTTTTTTTCATGTCTATGAATATCAAGGTCGAGATGATCGATTTGAGAGTTTTCCAATATAGGAACAACCTTCTCTAGTGGGTTTTTTAGGTGCACCTTACTTGTATAGTATAAAGTTGACATCTTATTCAAATTTTTCTCTTTTAGAAATAATCTAAAAAAGAAGAGAAAATGTAAAATAAGTATTCATGATCAAAATACTCCCTAATCTTTACCCAAATGATAAAAAGCATAAAAAAATTATACTACAAATAAGTCTTTTTGTTTTTTTTTTAAATTTTTTTATCTCGAGCTTGACCCCCAAACATGGGATACTCGGGCTTACTATGGGCCCCGGTTAGTCCAGGTTGGCTCGCCCGGGTAGTTGAACATTGATAAAAATTGTGAAGAAGAACGGTGTAAAAATGTAACATTAAGAAAAAAAAAAAAAAAGGAAAAAAAAATGTAAACAAGAAACAAGCTAAGATAACAAATTGAATTGTAGTACGAAAATGATTGTATAAGATGGGTGGATTAGTCATTTATCTATAAAATAAGGCACAAATGAGTGATTTAAATATTTATTTCAAAATGGCAATGTCGTTGTCGATAACGGTCTATATTGTTGTCTTACCAGTAGCTCTGTCCTTCATCCAAAGAAAACTTTGCGCAATGCCATTTCTCACCTGAATATCCAAACCAGTTTTCAATTACTCCCGTGAGCCAACTCGGATTAGCACGAGCAATTCAGACTCGCCACTTTGGTGAGTTTGAGCATCCCAAGTTGGGTCGTCAGTTTAAGGATCCTAAAAGTTTATTAAAAAAATTATAAAAAAACTTAAAAAATAAGAAATTTATTTGTAGGGTTCGGCTTTGTAAGCAACGAGGTTCTAAACAATCAAAGTAAAATGCTCCTTCAAATAGAGTCGAGAAATGTGGTTTTAATTCCGGAAATCTTTGTGATAGCCTTAAAATATATATTCATATCTAATTATAAAATTTAAAGCTTTAAAAATAGTATAAATCTAGCAGATCTAAGGAAACTTAAAAATCTTGAAAATTGACGGTCCAAAAATGGATTACAAGATGCACTGTTTTCAAAACTTGGAATCTATTTTTTTCTCATGTCTATGCATCTTGAGTTCGAGATGATCAATTTGAGGATATTAGGGCATCAAAACAACCTCTTCTAATAAAATTTTTGATGTGCGCCCTAATTTGATTGTTTAGAGCATCGTACTTATATAAACTTTTTCCTTATGTTTTTTTATGGTTTCTATCATTTTGACAAAGATTGGAAAGTATTTGGCCATGAATGCTTATTTTCACTATCTCCTTTCTTTTTGGATTATTTCTAAAATACCACATGACACAAATTAATTTTTTCAAAAATTTATTTTCACTACTTTTTTAACATCATGTAGGGTGTTTTTTTAATTTTATTTTAAACATATTATTCTTATTTTTAAGGAATTTTTTTATTTTTTATTTTTTAAAATTTTATTTTTATCCCTTTTTGGCTTACCCGGTTCCTTATCCAAGTCAGGTGAAATAACTCGTACTCGGTCCAACTTACTTGGACCGGGCACTGGCCGAGTCCGTCCCATGGAGTTGCGGTTTTGAACACTGATCCAAACTACTACTTGTATGTACATTTCCCTTTACATGCTTTTGTTGCATAGTGAAGGCACATATTTAATCTTGTAAGAACTACCATCTATACTTAACAAAATGAATTTTGCTCAAAAAGATTTATTTCACACCCATTTTTACTTGTATATACATTTCACTTTACATGCTTTTACGTCCTTTTTTGGTAATTACACTCATTTTTACAATTTAACTCACTCTTTTTTCTCTCTAAAGGGTGCAAAAATATGGCAATGTGAAATTTCTTCTCCTTTTGGGTATGTTTGATGACGGAGACAACTCAATCGTTATTCCCAAATTGCCCATAAAAATATGTTTGATAACGAGGATAGCAAATAATGTTGACTTTGGGGTCCTTAAAGCCTTAGGGCAAGTTTTGGATGCACTAATTATCACTTATAATAGAATGTTTTAATAAAATTAATTTTGATAATGAATTATCTATATAGTCTGGTAGTGTCCAACATAAAATTTTCTAAAATAAACTTATAGGTAGTTTCACATATACGTTTAACCTTTATGAAAAGTAGTTTTTAAACTTTACTAAGTGTAATCAATATTATGCTTAATATGGCAAACCTCATTTTCTACAATTTTCAAAAGGTTAGACGAAGGTGTCGTTGGCATTGATAGGAGGATGTTTGAAGCTGAACTTTGATGGGTCTTCATTAGGTTAACCGAGATAGCACGAGTTGGTGGGGTTTGTAGAGATAGTGAGGGTTCGATTCTTTTTTACCAGCTACTATGCTGGTCCGTGTGGTTTCGTATCCGCTAACTATGCTGAATTGGCCTATCTGTGCAAGGGGTTTTGATTTGGAAAGAGAGAAGCCTTGGTAATATCTTGCTTATTGAAGGGGATTCCCTCTATGTAATTAACTTGTGTAATAGAAGTTTTGAAATCACCTTGGTGCCTTGATCTATGTGGTTACAGGTGATGAATTATTATCATCGGCGGTAGTCAATTTCCAACTTATGTATAGAGAGGCGAATGGGATTGCAGATAATTTGGTGAAGAATGGGGTTTTTTTGGATTGAATGTTAATTTCTTCTGTTTTATTTTGATAAATAAATGAAAAGGAATTATTCTTGTCAAAAAAAAAAAGAAGAAGAGAGAAAGAATGAAAAGAACTATCTTTATTCAAGCCATAACTAAAGGGTGGCTTGAGAATCTATTAAGGTGCATCTCTAAATTTTACTAAAGGGTGGCTTGTAATCCAATGAAAAGTAATTGGATTGTTTGAGGTGCAATCCAATTAAGGCGCATCTCTAAATTTATCATAAATATAATTTTAATATAAATTTTTTTTTAGGATGGCTTGAGAATCTATTTTCATCTCTAATTATAAAATTTTGAACTCTAAAATGGTTCAAATCAAGTAGATCGATAAACACATGAAAATCTTGAAAATAGACGGTTCAGATAATGTGTTGCAAGATACACTATTTCGTGGACTCGAAATCTTTTTTTTTTTTTCATATTCATACATTTCAATGTCGAGATGATAAATTAGAGGGTTTCCCAACATCCAAACAACTTTTTATGATGGATTTTTGATGTGCATCTTTAATGCTACATTTTAAAATTGCAACTTTATATAAACTTTTTCCATAATTAAATAATGTTATACATGATATATGTACCAAACAACTAAAAAAATACTATCTACTTTAGATAAAATTGACTTTCATCTGAGTACACCCTTAATTTTTTCAATAGCATAGTCTTAAAGAGGCAAATGTTGCCTCGAGTCTCTTAACCACAGTGAGACTTCTCCATTTTGCATTAAACATGGTTGATTATTGCCCATCTTAGATAATACTGGTAGATCCTTCTTATAAAAGAGGTTTGAGTGTTAGAAAATGTCTTCAATTTGTGGTCTGACGATAATTATATGAGGATAATATTATCCACAATTTAAATACCTCGATTATTCAATATTAAGATAAAAATTAATGTAAATATATAGTTTATTTTTACATGAATCCGAGCCATAGTTGACTTGTTCATGGATACTTAAAACGATAATAATTCTAGAAGGCTATGGCTGCTTCGTTCTTTTGTTTCTTTCTCGTATATTTGTTTATTAGTTTTGAGTCTAATACGCTGTGCTTCGGCATAAGCTTTGGTCTTGCTTTCGCTCTACGTTTTGGTGCATATGATAGAGGGGTTTTCAATTGCGAAATATTACAGCAATTCGGATGTAATTGTATTGCGAAGTCCGCGTGTTTATTTGAAAACCACTTGTTTAGCACGGACAAATGGCTATTGCCTCTTTTATCTTTTTATAAATTGAATTGAAAAGATTAGGTATGGTAAGTTGTAACAGAAATTTTGACTCTTAACAATTGGGTAGAAGTTATTGTTTGTGTTATGTTTGTTTTGGTGCTAAAATTTAAATAAAAAAAATTGAACATAAGTTTTCAACAGCCATCTTTCTTCATTGATATGCATATATCAAGGGATTTTCACGAATCTAATCTTTTTGTTTGGAAGCAAACGATTGAGATCATTCTAGGCAGTTTGGATATTGATTTAGCCTTGCGTGCAGATGAACCCTCTAAGCAGAACAACGAGAGTACTACTTAACAGAAAACTAAGTATGCGAAATGGGAAAGGTCTAACATGATGAGCGCTATTTCTGATGAAGATAATCCTAAGAGTTTGATGAAGAAAGTATAAGAGCCTAGTTTAGTGAAATGAGTGGCCGGTTTGGTTCGTAGAAATCTATTACGTGACAATAAATTACAAAAATATGATATTTACACTGTTTGAGTACACTTAATAGTAAAGAAATGAAAAGATATTACACAAGATTACCCGAGATTTCTAAAAAAATAACGAAATCCATTACACGTGGGTGAAAAATCTATTATGAGGTTGACGGGTAATCTATGGAAATCTTTCGCGTGGCCCGCTTAAAAAAAACATTTCCCTCTACCCTATCCCGCTTAAAAAAACATTTCCCTCTCTCAAGTATACACTGTATTGTATAATTATTAAGGTAAGTAGAAAGTTCTCTGCTTTAAAAAACATTTCCTTCTATCAAATATACGTTGTATTGTATAATTATTAAGGTAAATAGAAAGTGAAAGTAGGGGATATGAAAAGGGGATCTAAATTGATTTGAACAAATGTATGAAGATAATTTTTTACCGCAAACATAATAAAAAATTTCTACACTCCTCTATCCCCAATTTGGGTTGTAACCCTCATCTGACTCTCATATAAAAACAAATTTTTTAATAATCAGTAAGTGAAATAAGGGGAAATCTAAATTGATTTTTAATAATTAGTAAGTGAAAGTAGGGGGAATCTAAATTGATTTGAACCTTGGTGAGAGACAAGTTTCTACTGCAATCATAATAAAAAAATTTCTATTTCTATCTATCCCCGATTTGGGTTATAGCCCGCCATCAGCTCTTGTATAAATACAAAAATAATAAAAATAATAATCGATAATCGATGAGAAATTACATGACACAATCATAATAAAAAATTTCACACAACATAATCCTTATAAGAAATTAGTAAAAAATCAATTGAAATAAGATACTTCTATAGTCTTCTCCAATGCTTCAAAATTTTCCACTGTAATTACTAAACCTTCTAGTTTACTAATCAAACTTCTTCCCATTTTTTAACTTGTACCATAAATATTTTGATTTTGGTATCATAAATTTATTATTTTTTTGAAATTATATATGGAGAGATATTTGAAAGGCTTCAATAATAAATAAATAAAAATAAGGTTTATCACAATAAAATCATGTTATTCCAATCATATTATTCCAATGACTTATCGTGTTAAAACCAAAGTCTAATCATGTTAGCCAAACATAACCATCTTTTTCATATTTGGATGGAAATGCATTTCTCATATTTCTTCCAAACATAGCTAAGTAGTAGCAATGTATTTCCTAAGTTGCATCTGATTACTACCCAAACAATGACAATCTATTTGCAAGTAATGTATAATGCCCTTAATATATTTTATAGACAATATATTTCAACGTATCCAAACGGCCCTGAAAGAAAGACCTATGTGATCTTTATCAAGGAATCATATATATAGATATATATTTTTTTACCCCTTTTGTTTTAGCAAAAGATCACTTACAAGTGGTTTTATTACAATAAGACATGCCTTAAAATAAATTCAACATAACAATAAAATTAAGATCTTAAAACTCGATGCCATTGAAATAACTATGCACTATGCTCTAGAATATAAATATAAGATTACAAGTAATAAAAGTGAAGAGCACCAGAGATTACCTCAACCGGGCTTATTATACCCCACACCGAGTCACCACCATTCGATGGCATGGGATCAATGATCAACCTTCAATCTTAATCGGGAAAACAAGTTTAGATCAAGCCACACTAATAGAATATGAACCCCTTTGATTATAAACTCAAGCCCTTGGTGAATTCTCTTAGCAACCTAGTTTGAGATATATTGATTTTTTTTTTGCTACACCCTAAAACCTTTAGCCACAAATCTATAGTTGAGAGATGGGAGAGAGAAAAACCCCATAGCCTAAACCCTTAGCCCCTTTTAACAATGTGTGTGAGAGAGATCTCAAAGATGAGAGAGTGGGACATGCTCCCTCATACCCCTTTTTGGGCTTTCATGAGAGAGAGAAACTTTTCTTAAGAGAGAGAAAAATTCTAAGTGGAGCGGGTCCTTTTGTGGGATATGAGAGAGAAAAATGGGAATTAGGTACAAGAGAAAAGGTATAGAGATTTTTGAGTAGAGACAATCTTTTTTTATAGGCTTTGAACGAGATTATGGTTTATTAAGGGTTTTTTTGGCTTACCTCTTATGAGATTGAATATGAACCATTGAGCTTGGGTGACTTGTGGGGTAAGAGATTTGAGTCATCTATTCCATAAATGGGCGATCAATATTATTGAAGGTGCATAAATCATTATCCCCCATTCCTAAACCATTTTTCTATCATTAAAAATTAAATAAATTAAATATAATCAAAATATTTTGCATACCATAAAATAGCACAAGTCTACACAATCTTTCCACAAAATATTTCAAAGATATATCAAGTCAGTATTTAGTCAATATCTTCCAATCATATGGCCACATGCCATATCATTAAAAAAAATAGGAAAGAGAATAAATGGTGGGGCGTGCCACCCAAGGGAGGCACTCATAGGCCCCACCTTCTAGAAATATAATTGACTCAATGGTCCCCCATGATATTTTTATATATTTAAAATTAATAAAATGATTTTATAATATTATTTGAATATTTAAACTATTATAAAATCAATATATTTAATTTTATAAAACCAAAAATTATAAATAAAATATCCAGAGGTTCATAAAAATTCAAATAAAAATTCTAAAAGAATTTTCATCATAAAAAAAATATAATTAAATTAATTTGATGGGAAAAAGATCTATATGGTTTAGGAATTGAATCAACAATCATGGGCCGCTCCACCTTTAACTGTGGACTACAGACTACTCTTGTTTTATCAGACTGACCCAGTGTTTCTCATGACCCACAGTCCAAGCAGGGGCTCATTAGCGGGTCAAGTCGCCAAAGTCTGGCCGATGAGCCAAGGAGTCGCAATCCCAATCTGTGGATTACAGATCCTCCCTTAGAGATGAGTCAATGTCACCTAGACCTGATGCGACCACAACTATGGCGCATAGGGGTATCTCTTGCACATGTATACGCTTCATTCTAAAATGTGACTTACTTGTTTTCCTGAATGATCTATCGATCTGCATGCCGTGTGATGGCACATGGATGAGGCTTTGGCCCCCGTCTCTGTAGGCTACCATTACACACAAGGGTCACATAGTCCCTCGACTCACTCGTCCGGGCATATACTTCGACCTTATCAAGGGATGACCCATTAGAACCCTTCTCGGTTTATTCTTTATACCCAAGTAATATGGGTTGTTCCCAACCGATTGACTTAGATCATCAAACACAGTTCGGTATCAGTAAACATCGTTTGCTTAGTATGGTCCACGAGGTACCACACTCCCATTGAGTTCATGTTTCACCATCTCATTTCATTTTACAAGTACTCATAAGGCCTTTAAAGGCCACATAAACCCAACACGAACACCCTTATGACGAAGTTATTGACCATGAGGTATGATGGTCACAGCTCTATCAAGGACCATATTATGCAAATGATTGATATTACAAATCAGTTGAAGTCTATGAATATGGATAACTTAGAGGGTTTTATGGTACATTTCATTCTCCACTCTTTGCCTGCGCAATATGATCAGTTCAAGCTTGCTTATAATACTCAGAAAGAAAAATGGAATTTGAATGATGTTCAAATTATGTGTGTTCAAAAAGAAGAAAGACTGAATCAAAATAAGCTAGAAGTTGCCCATTTAGTAGAGACTAGCTCAGACATAAAAGAAACCTTTAGAGCATCAGAAAATAAAGGTTATGGGACACATACAAATTATCAATCAAAGGGGATTGTTCCTCACATTCAGAAACAAAATGAGCCAATGGAAAGAAAATGCTTCTTTTGCAGAAAGAAAGGGTATTTAAAGAGGTATTGTTTCAAATATAAGAAGTGGTTGAAAAATAAAGGTATCTATCAACAATAAGAGACTCATTGATGGAAAATGAAGGCATGTGATGGCAATTAGAGTTGAGGAAGAAATAAAAACGATATGAGTAGTTAAGTTAACTCTATATGGTAGTTTTGTAGTAGACCTGAGAGATACTCTCAATATGCCAACTGTTGGGCAAGTACGAAAATTAGATATTTATAGTTTTAATTTAATTTTGGCAATAAAAATTACTTATTATTTCATAGTAAGTATATTGTGGGTTCTGAAAAATTATATGATGGTCTTTATAAATTGAAATTGGATTTAATTTTTTGTTGAATCTCTTTTATCCCTTCATGTGTGTAATGTAAAACACGAAAATATGAATAAAAATATTTTATGTTGTGGCATAAAAGGCTAGGGCACATCCCAAGAGAAAGGCTGCAGGGATTAGTCAAGTGAGGAGCATTGTTTGTAACTAAAATTTGCATGTTTCTCTCCATGGAGGCCTGGAGACTATTATTTATCTAGTGAATCATGTTCTTAGTAAACAACTATCCTACAGACCCTATTCGAAAATATGGACAGGGAGGAAGTCTAATTTAAGACATTCGCATATATGGGGATACCCTGCAAATGCCAAAATGTATAATATGCATAATTGTTCTCCAAGTATAGCACCTATTATTAAGCTTGATAAAGTCAAAAATTGCAATATCCCAAAAATAACTTATAAAAGAAGCATATATATATATATATGGGTTTTGTTAAGCTACACCACAAGACCCGTAAAGTGCTCAACATTTTTAGACATTTAGATACCTTTATCCTATAATATAGTAACTTTTTGTTTATGAGTATTTTAAGTAATTAATCAAAGGTAAACTAGAAATTCTTAATAGAAACAAAAACATTTATTAACAATAGTGGATAATGACATCATCGATATGGTGTGCGACATCACCCACAAGATGCTTGTTTTAACTATTAATAGAATGTGACTATGTTTTTATAAAAATATTTATTTTACCCTTCTAAATGACCAAAAATACCCATACTTGAAAAATTTTATATTACAATTCAAGGGTAAAGCACTTTAAGAGTCTACACCACTACGTAGTATAGCCTAACAAATTCCTTAGCTAATAATTTGCAGTTTTTTTATTTATTTATTTAGTTATGATGTAATTTGAATTGGTCTATAAATATTTGGGAAAATTATAAATGCCCCTCAAATTAAACTTTCAAGACATCCTACCCCAAAGCTTTTTGTGTCCCACCTTAAATCCCAGTACTATTTTTTTATATATATTTACCACAAGTCAAAAAGTCAATAGATTTAAGACAAACAAAATGCCATTTTTCTCTCTTCTCCTCTATTTTGGGGTCATGTGACACTTCGCTCTCAAAGAGAAACCCATTTTCTCTTTCTCTCTCCCTCCTCTCTCTCTCTCTCTTTCTTTGACCCATTTTCTCTTTCTCTCTCCCTCCTCTCTCTCTCTCTCTCTTTCTTTGGTAATGCGGTCCAGCACATAACGTGCCGGACCAAAAATTTTTGGTGGTCTGGAACAAAAAAGTGTCAGGCTACAAAAAAAAAATTCGATCCAGCACACCACATCAAGTTCCAGTAATGTGGGTTGTAATGTAGTCCGGCATTGAGAGAGAAAGAGAGGGAAGGTAGAGGGAGAAAGAGAGATAAATAATGAGAGAGAGATTGAGAGAGAGAGCGATAATGGGTTTTTGTCTTAGGAGAAAGAAAGTGGGGGCCAAGAGAGAGAGTCATGTGACCTTAAAATAAAAGAAGAGAGAGAATAATGGTATTTTTATCTTAAATCCATTTATTTTGTTTTTTATTTTGGGAGATAAATATAAGAATAAACAGTATTGGGATTTAAGGTGAGATGCAAAAAGGTTTCGGGGGGGGGGGGGGTTGGGGGTGGGAGGATGTTTAGAAGTTGAATTTGGGGGCTTTATTATAGTTGTATAACATGAATTATTGCATATACAAATGCAAATGTAAACTACACAAATTTTAATATACACACATATATATATGAAGGGTGTGGTTTGTATAGAGCCATGGCTCAAAACAATCAAATTAGAGCCCACCTTCAAAGAGTGTCAAGAAATATGGTTTCAATACTGAAAATCTTTATGATAATCTTAAAATATATTTTCATCTTTAATTATAAAATTTAAAGCTTCAAAAATAGTGCGGATCAAGCATATCTACGAAAACTTGAAAATCTTGAAAATTGATGGTCCAAAAATACGTTATAAAATGCACTATTTCGAAAACTTGAAATCCATTTTTTTCTCATGTCCATGCATCTTGATGTCGAGATGATCAATTTGAAGATATTTAAGCATCAAACAACCTCTTCTAGTGAAATTTTTGAGGTGGCTCTGATTTGATTATTTAGAGCCTAAGCTCTAGACAAACTTTTTCCATATATCAATATTTGTATATTGTATGAAATGGGCATGGAACATAATTTCTCGTGAGTCCCTTTAGTTGAGCCTAAACACCCACAACCTCTGTCAATGTTGGTCTAAATAACCATTAATAAAGTTTAAAACTATTTAAAAGTATTAAACAATAACTAGGATTAGAATTCCCTCTTCCCAAAACTAGAGATGGGGGAACATAGAGGGGGTTTATGATTCGCGAGTCTCTCCTACGTCTCCCTCTCCCCTAATTCGCATATTGATTATTGTCAAAATTCTCATTTACTCCCTCGGGGAGTAATTTTGGGATGTAATTTCGACAACCCATTGAATAAAAAAGTTAAAAAAAAAAAAAAAACTCTCCATGTACTAGAAAAAAAAAAAATGCCTCAAGATTGAATGGAGACCGTTCAATATTTGAAGGGCTAGATCTAAGTATCACAAAACTCAAAATTTTAATTTTCTTTTTTTAAAATCATCTAATAATATTCATATGGTTCCCAACATTTTAGAATAAAAAAATAAACGTAGCTCGGAATTTTGACTGAGGGAGTAGATGTGCAGTATGCTCCCACGTGACTCCTCATTTCTTTATAGAACCAAGAACCAAGAATAGGTCTGATTTTTGTAGATTTTTTTTGGGTAGAAAATGTCAAAATCATAATTAGCAAGTCAGGGAATAATAAAATATCGACAAACCAAAACATCAATAATAAATTGGTTTTACTTCAAAAAGTCGGGGAAAAAATAAAGCAAATATACGGAATGCCAAAAAATAAAGTAAGTTATAGAATTGTGAATACTTCAGATTTAGTTAAAAAAACCATAGTGAAAACGACAGATATATAAAGGTGATACAATATAACATTATGATTTATAACTATTGCATAGATACATTAAAGCCAATCAAAAGTAATTTTATGGCTTCACCTAGTGTCATTAGAGTAATACTTGAAAACATTTTGTCAAAAACTTTCAATAAATCCAACAACAATGTTTACACTGTTGTCACAACATAAAACATATCAAAGATTTATTGGGAGCATAAAATAACACAACAACAACAATACTAAAACACAATAACTAACTAATGCATAACAAGAACCCTAAACCAAGGTATAGGATTATTTTTCAAAAGAAATAAAAAAATCGCCCTCAATATAGGATTGAAGTTAATTAAAAGAAAACATAAAGAATCAAATATGTAAAATAGTGGTCCTTCCAAAATGCTATATCGTATATACCAATAAAATAAAAAATAAAAATATGAAATTAATCAAAATGCTTAAGCAAATTCGAGTCTCCTATTGAATTCCTAGATGTCTAAACTTTATCTCTCGTGCTTTTTATAAGGAAGCTATGAGTTTAAATAAATTTAAAAAAACACAAATGCTTTTTTCATTGGATTACTCTTCTTCTGCCGATTATTTGAAATATACGATTGTTTTGATATATTTTTTTTGGAGAACATATTGCTTGTATTTTTTCATGCACGTTCTTTAAGAGAGCTTATTGGTGGAATTTTTTATGGAATTTTTTTTTAAATCAAGATTCTTAATTTACTCCCATTAATAATGTGCTTATCTTTAAACCAAAATTCAATATATTAAGTCAATGAAGAAATAAAGCTATGGGGAAGAAGTTTTTTGGAAAATATTTTTTGAAAAAAAAAAAAAATACATATTTATATCGGTTCCACTAAAAAAACATGCTTTTTTTTAAGATCCTTTGAAAAACACATAGTCCTTAAGAGATTTTTAAAACAGAATTGTCTACAAATAGACCATTTATCTTTGAGAAAATTATAGATACTTCCGAATCAACTTTTTAGACATCCTACCCCAATATCTTAGAGAAAAAAGAGAGAGGGTGTGTAGAGAGAAAAAAGAAGGCGGGTAGAGAGAGAAACAGAGACAAAGAAAAGGCGGGTAAAGAGGGAGTGAGAGAAGGTAGGCAGAGAAGGCAGATAGAGAGTGAGAGAGAGCGGTTAGAGAGAGGGAATAGAGAGAGGGGGTAGGTAGAGAGAGAAAGAGAGAGGGTGGGTAGAGAGAGTGAGAGAGGAGAATGGTATTTTAGGTTTAATTTAGTTGACTTGTTGACTGGGGGATAAATACAATAAAAAATAGTAATGGGGTTTAAGATACGAGAGAAAAAATATTGGGATAGGATGAGTAAAAAAGTTGATTTTGATAGGTATCTATAATTTTCTCTTTATCTTTTATACATAGAGGTCAATGCTTTTCCTATTCATTAGATGTTAAACTGGATGATTTGGAGTGAGTCATGAAGTTTGATAATTTTTTTTAGAACTTTGAATCTATTCAATGATACTTTTATAACCACATATTTTTTAAATTTAAGAGACAAAAATAATTGTTACCTCCATGTACAAAAGACAAATAGTTTCTTTATTGACAATCCCTCCAAAAAATCTAAAATTGTGTTTTAAATAGAGGCTTGCTTACTATTTGTAGAATACTATTATTTTTTATTACCCTCCCTAATTTCATCTGATTTCTTTCATATTTGTCTTATCTTGATCCAATTCACATATCCCTAACAAAACTTTTAGGCTTCATTCCCGGTTTCACCGAAATCATGGGGAGATCAAATTTTGGTTTTTTCTTTCTTTTTGCCCTTTTTGAATCCAAATCTACCATTCTCTCTCATTTTTCCTCTATGGGTGCAGTTGGCATACAGATGCATCTGTAGCTGTAAAGGTAAGGTGTATTTTCAAATTTATCATGGTATATAATTTTGATGTAAAATGTTCTTAGGATTATCTCAAAATCTATTTTTATATCTAATTATAAAATTTTAAATTTTAAAATGGTTAAAATCAAGTAGATCTATAAACATATAAAAGTCTTGACTGTGTAGATAATATGTTGTAAAATGCACGATTTCTGAGACTTAAAATCTTTTTATTTTTTATGGTCATAGATCTCGATGCCGAGATGATCAATCAAACGGTTCAACATTAAAACTACCTTTTCCAATGGATTGTTGAGGTCCATCCATAGTTCTACATTATAAGGTTCTATCTTTATATAAACTTTTTCGTACCTCTATTTACTCTCAAATAGTTTGCATGTTAATATTACCCTTTTGCTCTAGAAGATCCTTATTAAAAAAAATTAGGATGGAAAGCTCTTATTATTGAAACCAGAAGCTCAAAATTTTGGGGGTTTTGCCCGATCTGCCTCTTTTATCTCTCCCTCATTGATATATTTTCTCATAAATTTGGATGATTTTGACCTCCTTTCATTAAATTTCAAGATCCCGATTATATCAGATTTTTTAATATGATCATATTTCATTTGATGCCTTTTTTAGTTTAGGTACTTTTTTACAATTTTCTACAGTTTAAATGATTATAGAAATATATTTGATAACGATATAAGTTATACAAATTATTTACAATTGATATTTTTACAAGTGTTTACAGTTTAATTTAATTTTTCAAATTTAAAGTTGAAACTGTAATCTGTAAACATATTTTCGTTGTTTTAAATTTAATAATTATTTTTAATGATGTTTAAAAGAGACTTTTCCGTTTCAAATACTTTATAATCACTAGATGTCAACATATTTAATATATTTTAAATAATTTAAAAAGGAAATTAATGATTTAAAATAGTTTCAATTTAAATATTTTTCTGAATTTTAATTTTCTTTAAAATTTTATGTTGGATCACTGCAAATATGGTGATCTAGATAGGAGCAGTGATCAGAGTCGGTCCAACGATGGACTAGTTCAGGTCCCAATTATGTTTTTCAAAACATTGTTCAAATAGTTTCAATTTAAATCTTTTTCTGAATTTTTAATTTTCTTTAAAATTTGATGTTGGGTCACCCCAAATATGGTGATTTCAGTGATCTGAGTCGGTCCAATGAGGACTAGTTCAGGTACCAATTATGTTTTTCATAGATTTTCCAAATGCCTAATTATAAGAACCTTAATTTACTGTATGCCTAATACTGTTAATGTAGATTAGATGTGCTGTAATTGGGGCTTTAGAAAACTAATTACAACAATTTTGTTGAACTTGAATTCTATTCACTGTTGAACTTGCATTCTTTTCACTGTAATTACAATAATTTTATTAACTTGATTAGGTTCATATGCCCCAAGATGAATTAGATATTTTGATACTACAATTAAGTTTATTTCTATTTACACCAAATTAAGTTTCATAGTATTTAGGTTCTTTGAAACCCTAATTTACAGTTACCCCAGTATAGTAATTAGTATTGTTGTAAATAAGGTTAACTATAACTAGGGTTGTACAATTCCATTTGTTGTAATTTGCAGCAATTTATATGGTTTTATAGAGTCAGTAATTTTTAGTAATGTTGGTTTTAATTTTGTTTATAGTTAATTAACTTAATTAGAGTAGCCGATTTGTGTAAGAACACTAATAATAGTTTACAGTAAATTACTGTAAATTACAGCCACTGTATATTCTCAAGTTGAGGGGATATAACTACTTCATAAGTCATTTGCAATTTCTTGTCATTGTTTCTTCTTTCAGTTATTGATATTAACAAATGTAAAAAATTTCTCGCGCGACGTTGTCCGCTATGATTGGTCCTCAAAGCATCATCAGTAGAACCTGGTTCAAACCTGGTTCTTTAAAAAATTGGGTTTTGGGTGCTCCTGCCTCAATGTAGCCAACTTTCAAAATGGATAAACTTTCACTTTAGTGTAGTTGATGAACAGAGTAACTGTTGGTGTCTTAGGGAGAGCAGAAGTTTGGGGCATAGCTTGAAAGCACAATTGAATTGGTGGATCCAATCTATTAACCTGTTATATATGCGAAGTGGTGATTGACTGCAATAAGTTATATGGTAGTCAGTAAGGCTGGTTGGGATCAGCTCCAATCAATTATCTTGGTTGGTTAAGCACGTTGCGATGGACTCCAATCAGTTATGCATGTCAGTCATGTGATATGGGATTAACCCCAATCAATTATGTCTACCACCAAAGATCTTGAACGACTGATCTTGCAGAACAACTCAAACGATAAAGAAGTATTGCAAATTTGTTTATGCTCGTTCCATGTTTGAAGTACCATATGTACAACTACAAATCCATTTCCTTATATGATTTCTTCTTCATATAGGTAGATATATGATCCATGGAGCAATTACTTAAAAGTGCATTTTGTGTAAAAGATGTTCATATCCGATAAAAAAGCATTTCATGATCCTGAGCGGATCTTATCTGAGATCGCAAATTTCAAGTTTGTCTACGAAGAGCTGATCTAATTGTATTAGCGTTTATAAATGATTTCTTCGGTGTAATACAAATTGATCCTTGATTAGTGCTATTGTTGGTCACTTCAACCATGAGTCATCAATCAGCACTGGATGTTCTGACAAAAGTTTCTTCATCAGAGCAGAAATAGAGTGGCGCGACAGTTGATATCACCCATTTGTTGTTTGTGAACTACAATTCGTCATCTACATTCTCCACACACCACAACAAAAGTAACAACTGACTTTTGGTAAGAAAATAAAATATTCCTTTCTGTCTAAGTGGCAACATGCCCTCTATCTCTAGCACAACATGGGTACTTGTTCAGAGCTCTCTCTCTCTCTCTCTAAAACAAGGGCAGCTCAATTCTCTCTCTAAAAATGGCAATGGTGAAGCCTCTCCTAATGAAAATAGCAATCAAGAAGCCTTGTTTTAAGTAAGAAGACGAGAGATGTGGCCATTGCAATTGCTTGGAAAGAGAGAGTGGCTTCCTCACATTGAGGGAACGATGGAACTCCTAGGGAGAAATGGAATTCCTAGTTAGTATAGAAGAATTGGGATTTCTTAAAATGGCAATCGAGACGGTTATAGACTGTCTCTATAAGATATATTATTTTTAGGATTAAAAATCACTTTTTTTTTTTTCCTTCTATCCATGCAAGTCTAAGTAATTTTTGGTCTTATTGAAAGTATGACTTTTGATGGAGAAGAATGAAGAACCATAATTCATGGAATAAGGTTTGACTGATGATCATAATCCGTACCGGTCTAGGTGAGCAATTAGAAGTTTTTCAAATGTCGAAATAACCTTTTGTAGTGGGTTTTTTATGTCCACAATATATTTGTAGTATAAGTTGACGTCTTATATAAATTTTCAAAAAAACTTCTAAACACCCATGAGAGATGAATTATTGAACATTCTACTCATTTCTTTCGATTTAATTCAAAATACTCATGCACACACGGTCATGGAATAATTACAAGTAGGTAAAATATTAAACTTTCATTTATTACTAATATTTTGGTAAATTTTCCTTAATTTTTTCGAAGATTAAAAGACAAAGCCGTATGTTGCTTGCATATTGAACAATAAAAGCTACAATAATATTTGTTTTTATTAATAGTAAAATACCTTATTTGTGTGTTGAAATCCGAATAATGAGTATACTAACAATAAATGATAAAAAGCATGAAAGTTTTCGAAGATAAAATAGAGGAGGCCCTTTATAAAGAGGTCCCAATCATTCCTTGCTATCAAATGTAAAATAAGAGAGATAGCTTGAAGTATATGATAGAAATCAAATTTTTTTCTTAAGCTCAAATAATCTCTCATATTTAGCTGCTAACTTTCGCATCCAATCATTAAGAGTTATTATACAATTAACTTGAATACAAATGGTAACTTTGTATTTCCCTAATTTAAAATCTTATAATGGGATTGTATACTACAAGGCCACTCACTTTCGGTACAAGAAAGTCGTAGTCATTCTTAGTCCGATAGTTTAATATATATCATATAAATATAGTTTGAGAAATTTTATTTTGAACTTTACCCCCAATTAATGATACATTTTAAGCCACTCGATTTTATATCTAATGACTGATAATGATTGTGACTGCTTTGTATCAAAAATAAATAAAATTTATTGGATATGGTTTGTATAGAGCTGAGGCTCTAAACAATCAAAGTAGAACACATCTTCAAATAATGTCAAAAAATATGGTTTCAAATGTGAAAATCTTTGTAAGAGCTTTAAAGTATATTTTTATCTTTAATTATAAAAGATTAAAAAATAATGTGGATCAAGTAGATCTAAAAAAATTTGAAAATCTTAAAAATTAACTATTCAAAAATACGTTACAAGATGGACTATTTTTAAATTTGAAAATCCATTTTTTTTTGTCCACGTGTCTTGACGTGGAGATAGTAAAAAACCTCGTATATTGAAATTTTCTGGGTGGGCTAATTTTATAGAGCCTGCGGGTCTATATTAACTTTTCCTTTCTTTATTATGTACATTTCATCCAATAATTCGGGTGGTCCTGAGAAGAGGCCACGACCACTAATCAAAAAGAGCATAAAAAACAAAACATGTTTCGCTTTTGTACGTTGCCACGAAGATGCGTAAGGTAAGAGGATCTTAGAGGACGGACACGTGTCATTAACCTATAGTCTTGCCGGTGTACACCCGACCGAAAGCAAAGACCAAGCCTGCTACCGAGCTTGTCGATTACCGACGATGGGCCACGTGACTCTATGATTACCGGTTCCACGCGGCGTCTTATGATTTGCTGCATTGCTGATGGTACCGGCTTTCCCAGCTTGCCGCCCACGTTTCGGGTGGTTTCATTATGCCACCCAAAACATGGGTGCAAATAATAGTTGACATGGCCGTTTTTTAAGGGTTTGGTCCTTACTCCTTAGGGTTTTAATTTTTTAATTTTTTTTTTTTGGTTAATTCACATTTCTACCTGGTTTTTTAATAATTTAGGAATTAGTATTTTTTAAGGTATTAGTAGGATGATGTTCAAAAACCACAACATGATTATTAGAGCGTCGGGGTCCTATCACCACGACCCAACCAAGTTTAATAGCTTTGATAAAAGCTAGACCTAATATCACACCGGCTTGCGTGAGCAAATTGGTTCAAAAAGCTCTAAAAGAGAGCGAGAGTAATGTCTTAGAAAAACATGAATGAAACTAGTGAGAATTGACATAGTGACTTATGATTTGACAGAGGATATAGCTCTTGATATAGCAAAATGGCATAACATGATTTATGCCGACTCCATATACTTGGAATAAGACTCAATGATTATTAATGATCTTTGTTGAAAGCTATTCCCTCTTTGCACACTTTTTGGGGTGACAATAAAGCAACTTTTCGGCTTAATCAAAAGGAAACTAAGAAATAGAACACAACATTGCTCATCGTCTAAATGTTAGAAAATATCTCCAATTTATGGTCTAACAATAATTATATAAGGGTAAAATTATCCATAATTTAAGTGAGTCAATTATTCAATATTAAGATAAAAATTACTGATAATCATCTCCCACACTCTCTCTTAAAGATAAGTACATATGATGGGTAGGATAAATGAAAGAAACATAATAAGGAAATGATATAAAATGACGGTCCCAGCTCTTACTCATTCTCCACAAGAAAGCTTCACATCAAGCTTGTACGGAAAAAGAGGTGAAAGACGGTCCACCCCTTCAAAGATGAGAACAAAAAGACGTTTTTTTTTATTGTTGGATTATGGAAGGTATGTTTACATCGATTGTTTTTTGGTAATCATGAACAACGATCTAAGAAAGATTTACATGTTTTTCAACTTCTTAAATCTGTAAATCTGTAGTTTATTTTTACATGATCTTATCCCAATTTGGCTAACAATAATTATAACAAAAATACATCATCAATTTAAACAAATGCAAAATACTCTTTCCAAATCAAGACTTTGACAAGTGAAACTACTAATATCAAATCATGAATGCTAATTGTATTCTATAAGTGACACATTGCCGTTTCATAATTATAGTATTAGCACCAACCCTCTCTATAGTCTCCAACATTTAACGTTTATGGTGGACAAAAACTTTATGATATAGTAAAATCCATATCTCACCTACAAACGGTCCAAAATTTTATATCTTATTATCGTTAGGTATACATATAAAACAGGAACTTTGATGCATCCAATATGCATAAATCAAACTGAATGTAGGCCAGCAATATAACTCCCATTGACCAAGTGCATCCCACGTGTCACTTAAATCCATATGAGCAACATGCTCTACAAGCCATTTGGGACTCAAACCCGTGGTCTAGGCAACAACAATCATCAATTTTGTACCGATGTGCTCAATGGATACTATAAGTTCCCTTAGTTTTTCCCTCACAATAAGATATTTAATTTCTATATGCTTAGATAAGTCCAATCTTTTGTTGTTTTAAGAGAAGAAAACTGCAGCGAAATCATCACAGAAAAATCTTAGTGGCATGGAAATAAAATTAACAACACGAAGCCCCAAGATAAAATTATGCAACTAAAAAGCTTGCTTAGTAGCCTTATAATAGCAAGCTGCAAATTTTGCTATTATAATTGATGAGTCTACCATAGAACGGCTCCACCAGCCATCGTAAAGATATAATCTGATGTCGACTTCCTATCATCTAGATAGGCAATAAAATATGTAACCAAATATCCAATCACATCAAGATGATCATATTTACTTTATGTGAGCATAATGTTCTTTATCCCTTGCATATGCGTTATTATTTGTTTAGATGCTTTCCAATATTCTAGTCATTGGTTACTCTGATATATAGCCAATATTTTGACCACAAAAGGTATATTTGGACAGGTGCAGTCCTGAGCATACATTAAACTTCCCACAGCTAATGCATCAGAAGTATTCTTCATATAATTTCTTTCTAAGTTATTTTTGGGACCGTATCACCCTTAATAATAGGCGCTACAACTAGGGAACAATTCTACAACTATACTTATTGAGCACCCTCTCAATGTATGCCCTTTATGACAATCCCAAAGTACTTCCATATTGTGTCAATGAATGTCCATGCTAATCACACATGAAACTTCACCAAAGTCCTTCATATCAAAGATAAAAATATTTATTTCATGCAACATATGAATGTCACTATTGGCAGTAGAATATCATCTATATATAGAACCAAAATAGTGAACCTGCTCCCACTGAACTCAAGGTAAATGCATTTATCCACAAGATTCTCTACAAATTTGAAAGACCTAAAAAGTAACAACTTATAGACATTAAATCTAATTTATTTTCAAAAGGGTTATAAAATTTGACTTCTGCATAGCGTCCCCATATATGCAAATGTCTTAAATTAGGCTTCTCACTAGTCTACAACTTCAAAATAGCTTATCTAGTATAGCGTTTTTTTACTAACTATGCTCCTTACTTAACTATTCTCTGTGGCCTTTCTTTTGGGAAGTGTCCTAGCCTTCTATGCCACAACATAAAATATTCGCATTCACATTTTCATGTTTCACATTACACACATTAAGGTATTAAAGCAATTCAACAAAAATAAAATCTAAATTCAATTTATAGAGACCATCGCATAATTTTTCAGAATCCACAATACATTTACTATGATATGAGAAGAAATTTTATGGCCAAAATTAGATTAAAGCTATAAATATCTAATTTTCATGCTAATATAAGATTATACCCAACAGTTAGCACATAAAGAGTATCTTTCAAGTCTACTACAAAACTACCATCAAGAGTTAGCCTAACTACTCCCATTGTCTTTATTTCTTCTTCAACTCCATTTGCCATCACAAGCCTCAATTCTTCTTCATTGAGTATTTGACTGTTGATGGATATATTTATTTTTTAATCACTTATTATATTTGAGGCAATCTCTCTTCAAATGCCCCTTCTTCCTGCAAAAAGAATATTTTATTTCCTTCCGGTTATTTTGTTTTTGAATCTAATATGTAGTCTCTTTTGATTGACAATTGTATGGATCCCATAATTTGTATCTTCTCATGCTCTAAAAGTACCTTTTCTGCTTGAGTTAGACTCTGCTAAATGGGCAACTTCTAACTTAGCTTTTATTTAATCTTTCTTCTTTTTGAACACATATAATTTGAACCTCATTCAAATTCCACTTTTTTTTCTGAGTATCATACTGCACAGGCAAAGAGTGGACCTCTAACATATCCATGTCCATAGACTTCAATTTATTTGTAATATCAATTTATTTGCATAATATGGTCCCTAATAGAGCTGTGATCATAATGCCTCATGGTCAGCAACTGTCATAAGGGTGTTTGCCGGAACTTTAGTGGGACCTACAAATTGTTCATGCACCTTGCTCATGAAACTCTTAGCAGTATTCTTATCAGAAATAGCACCACATATAGTCTTACCTAGAGACCTCTTCATAATCATGAGGCTCATCCTGTTAGACCTTCCTATTTCTCATATTTAGCTTTCTGCTTAATAGTGCTCTCATTGTTAGGTTTGGGAGGTTCACCTTCACGGAAGACTAAATCAAGATCCAAAATTCCTAGAGTGATTACAATCTTTAGCTTCTAATAAGAGAAGTTAGATCCGTTCAGAGTTTGAATTCCAACTAAGTATCCAATAAATGCAAAGGGATCTAGAGCTGCCATGATTTTAGAACAATTAAGTTCACAAACCTATATTTACCCATAAAACTGAGTAATTAACGTTTCATTATTTTAAAATCAAGTACCTTTAGTAAACCGATCCATCATCACACCACTCCTTTGGGCCAAGATTATGATACGCAAACGGTCTATTGTTAGTGAAGAATCAATCCTTATGTCCTTCATATAGCTGGTTGATCACAAACATTATAGATAACGAAGACATTACTCCTTTGGGTTTAACGTCACCTAAGTCTACAGTCCTCACACCAACCATCTTATTCCGCCAAGGCGTACAGATAAAAAAAACCACATTTGGGTTTGATTTTTATTTGTGACGGCTCAACGCCAATTTGTGGGCTCCTTAATGATTCACACTTTTTTTTATTATCAAAATAAATCAAAATAAAAATTATTATTGACAATCATCAAATATTTTAATACCATCTAATTTTTCATAAGTACACTACTTTGGCGGTTATAGAATCATTCCAACTTGTTTGGTTTAAAATAAGGATCACCCACCTTTAAATGACTAAACCAATTTAACGTAGCTTTTATTTATTTATTTACTCTAGGCAAATTTTAGTATGCTAAAAGATAAGAGATTGCACAGTAAACAATAACAGACATAAATTTGTAATCCGTTTTAAAATGAAAATTCACATTTTTATAAATATTAAGATACCACATAAGGCACCTTATATCAATACCGCCCAAATACTAATTGATATCTCACAACTGAGGAAACCATTTAAAAAAATCATATCTTACCCATGAATCCTTTAAAAGGAACAAACCCAAGATAGAGTTAAAAAAAGGCCAAAACGAATTCAGATGATTTTTTGCTCGGAAAACCCATCTTTTCTATTGGTTTCAGGGAACATGGGTGGCTTGACTTCGGGGTTATCCGAAATGTAGCAAAAATCTCACAAAATCATACTGAAATTACAAAAAGAAGACGGTCGATGCCCACAATTACACCTAAGCCTAAAAAATCCGACTAGTTACGGCTAACAGAGCAAGTCCCAGCTGGCTGGATGGGGATCAAAATTTTTAAAAAGATTGTAAAAAATCCTAAAAATATAAAAAATATATTTTTAAATATGATTAAACAAAATACATCTAAACGAGATTAAAAAAAATAATAAAAAAATAAAATTTAAAAGATCAATTTGTGTCTAAAAGTGTTTCAGAAATATTTTTTTTTAAAAAAATATATATAAAAATAAATATTAATAGTCATTATATATCCCAATCTTTTACAAAAGAATAAAAAACATTAAAAAATTTATTACAAACAAATTATTTTTTTTGGACTTTTTTTTGATATTTTTCAAGTCTTACTTAAAGATACGATGGTCAAATTGACCACCGTACCGTTCACCAGTACCTAGGTCCAAGTAAACCCGGCCAGTTCTAGATTGACCCAGCCGATTTTGCAGAATGTGCCCATTAACTAACCGAGATCGAAATTGAATTTTGAAACATTAGACTCATAATCTTCAAGACTGATCGAGTGTGAATGTTTGAAGTAAAGAAGTTCATGATGGTGGTTGAGACGGCTGCCCTTTCATTTTAATTTAAACACCACTATCACTATCACCACCACCATCACCACCCCACATTCTTTCCTTTCCAATCTTTATTTTTGTCAAAGAGAGGCCACAAGCCGCCTTCGGCGCACTCAACCTTCAATGGAACCCCAGCTCACATAACCTTCAATGGAACCCCACCTCACATAACCTCTCACTCTCAACTTCCCACACTTTTCCATCTCTCTCTTACACTCGTTTCCAAAGAAATCCTCTCTCTTCGGGAAAAGGGTTGGGTGGTGGTTGTAACGTCTTCACACTTTAGTCACCATATTGTGGTTTTCATTCTCATGAACACTACCTCATTAATACTTACAAAAAACTAACTAACTCCTATACTATTTGAAATAATGAGTAGGGACTGGTGTATCTTCCCCTTTGAATTACTCCTTAAAAAAAAAAAAAAGGGACCTGGTTTCTATGAAGCCAAGCTCGCATTTGTAGAAATATCGGCTTCTTAATAAAAAAAATTTTGAGATGGATTTTAAGACTTAATTCTTAAGGACATGTAAAATATCCAACATAGAGATCATGAATATGAAAAAATAAATAAATTTTAAAATCTAAAAATAATTCTTGTAAAAAAAACATTTGAACTGTGAATTTCTATTGTTTTTACATGGAACACCTACTTACATCTATCGTGAAGATAGATGCTTTACATTATCTGAACCACATGCGTGGAAATGCAGTCCATTCACATGAAACAATTTTTCTAAAAGTCCTCTCCTTTCTTTCCTTTTTTATTTTTTATATTTTTATCTTTTTTTACCTTTGCCCCCCTACTCTCTTTCTCTTTCTTGAATGTATTGCTCTCGCTCTCTCCACATGCTCACATTTTCATAGAGAGCATGTTTAGGGCGCAATGATGTTGCCATTAATGATAAGTACAATCTGTCTCTCGCAATTGAAATATGGTCCCTACCGGATTGTACTGCTGGCACACAATAATCCCTTAATAAAGCTGAAAAGGGCGGGGATCCGAAGAGCTTTTCTCAATTTAAGACGGAAAAATTTTATGTAAGGTGTACACCTAAAAGCTCCATTAGAGAAAATTGTTATACTAGGAAACCCTCAAATCAATCATCTCGATCTCGAGATTCATAGATAAAAAAATTGTTGGACACATTATTTGGTCCAATGTAACAAAAAATTGAATCGGAATAGTTAACTAGATATAGGGTCGAAAGTGGTTACTCGATACTAATCGGTAAACTGGCCAGTTCAACAACCCTAACCAAACAAGTCTCGAGTGATCAAAAAAGGTTTATATATATATATGAAAAAACTGGGATTAACTCACTAACTCATATGAACATATGAACCCAACGACCCAGATTGAATCTATCTGATGTCCAGTAGTGTTTGAATTTTAACTTTTTTCTACAAATTGAAGTCGTGACCGTCAAATCGACCCAGATTCAATCTAAACCATTGGACTTATATATATATATATATATATATATATATATATATATATATATATATATATATATATATATATATATATATATATATATATATATATATAATAAAATAGGAAAATACATTTAAAATATGATTAAACAAAACACATCCAAATGACATTCAAAATTAATGGCAAAATGAATTTTAAAGAATCAATTTGTGCCTAAGATATTTTTGAACTTTTTAAAAAAAGAGAGGAAAATGTAAAAATAAATATTAATGGCCAAAACAATTTCTAATATTTGTCAAAATGACAGAAAAATATTAAAAAACATATTACACACAAAATCCCTTATTTTTGGGGATTTTATATTTTTATTTTATATATTTTTTTTAAATACCCTTCCAGTTCACAAGAACGGACCGAAACTTTAAATTCCAAGGGCAAGAATTTGAACTGCCTGATTTTTAATTTGAACCATCCATTTTCAAGATTTTCAAATGTTTATAAATTTCCTTGATCATCACTATTTTTGAAACTTCAAATTTTATAATTGGATTGCAAAACTCTGTAGCTCTGAAAATGAAATTTCAACATAGTTTTGATGTGCACCTTACTTCAATAGTACAAGTTGAAGTCTTATACAAACCTCACCCATTTAGGACACCACAAAAACACTGCATAAATAAAAGAGCATCCTTGGTTCGTAAGGAGCTCAAACTCTTCTTAAAAACAAGCTAAGGCACCGAATTTGGAAAAGATCACTCAAACAACAAACTTTATTTATTTTAAATAAATTCCATTGCTGGTGATGGGTGCGATTTCCACAAATATTGATAACTAATAAGAACATGGGAAAATCATCAAAAGACCCATATGAGATGAATATTTAACATTGTACCCATATTCTTTAATTTAATTTCCAAAACCCATGAAAAAGCTCATGATCATAAGCTGGAATAGTGTCAAAAACATATAATGATAAATAGTGCATACCTCGTGCATTTTGACAACTTTCCCAAATAATATAATAAGAAATGCTGGTTTCTCATTAAGTTTCGTACATACTGTAGAACTTCATAGTGCTCATTGTACATGGGCCCTATACACATATCATGGAGAATTGGGGGCATCGTTCATACAAGTCAAGGTTCACAAACACAGGACAAAGGCCCGTTTAGATATGAGGAAATTAAGAATTTTGGATGTTTGAAATACAAAAAAATCTATGAATTTGCAATATCAAGGATTCTTGTCATGTATTCCTCAAGGGAGTGTTTACAAAAATCTGGGTTTCTGTGAGGGAGGTCAAGAGTAACCAAGCCGACCTAGCCCACTTTGGAGATTCAAGCACTTGCGTGATTGGTGGTGGCATTGACGAATTGCAAAACTACATCCCATGTTCGACTCCCACGAGGACCTATCAAAAAAAGAAGAAGAAGAGAGATGGCCTACAATAATCCAATGAACTATGCTAGTATCCGAGTCCATTTGGGTCACCTTCACCATCCCAATGAAATGATTGATTGTGATGGTGAGAGTTTAGGACCCACCACAGGAAACACGTTGTGCTGCAGTGTCCCATTCTCAGCTCCATTACCATTCCATCATAGTCCATGGATCATAGTAGACTGTCCATTACCCTGTAGCATGATATCCATATTCTATCAATACACAGCATTATTGGAGAAGATCCTCAAATTTGTATTAACCGATAAAACATAGTGCTATATCATTGTCCATTGGATTATTCTTTTCCTCTCATCAACAGCTGAAAAGGACCATTCTGTCATACTATTTCAAGAAAAATTGGGGGCATTCGACTATTCTCCTTTGAAGTATGCATTCAATTTTAAATAGAATATAAAACATATTTACAATATGCATAATAAAACAAATTAATTATCACCCACGTTACAAACTGACCTGCTTTAGCCAAAGGCAAAGATTTAGGAGTATAGTTAATCTGTAATCCAACTAGAAACGAGTAAGCTTTTGAACCATTTGAGGACCAGCTGCAGGAGAGAACATTTGTTCACTTTGTACGGCATTGATTTGGTGAGCCAAAACTTCCAAATTGTTAACAGCTTGTTGCCCCATTGAATCCCTATCTTTTCCCACAGCAGTGTCAGGGCTTTGAGAGTCCATCAAATTTCGAATCTGATATAGGAAATCAAGTATATCAAGATTTGTTTCAGGAGGACTCCTAAGATGAGCCAAAAGATTTGTTTCAGGAGGACTCCTAAGATGAGCCAAAAGATTTGTGAATGTAAATGTAGAGTTTAATCAATTGATTAGAAAAGAACCATGGTCCCTTGGTGTCATCACCCACAAATGAAACAATGGATGCTGATGGAGAGAGAGCGAGACCCAACAGAAATATTGCATTTCCCTGATGGTGGGCCTCACTCTCCTCCATTACAAAGCATCACTACATTGAACGATGATGACCCTAATGGCCTACTGTTTTCTTTACTCCATTGGATTATATTTTGCTTCCCCATTTAAGTGAACTATGTTACCCTACTCCATAATTGTTGGACCCAAGATACACTTTCCCTCTAGTGCAAATTGCTTTGCGCAACCGTCTTTCCATTTTCCAAGGCCAAAGGAAAGTCCATTTGCATGGTAGTTTTACTTGGCCTAAAACAAATTTGATGACCCCACATTTCCTTACATTGTGAACCAAATTTGGGGCAAAAACAGTGAACCATTTTCTTACATTGTGAAATAACAAACAGAATAGCCTAATTACAATTTCTCAAAGAAAAAAAAAAGAATTATAAGATACAGAGGATTACACCAGACTCCATTGAAGCATTCCTGAGCAAGTAGCACTCGCAATCTTGACAATCCTATGGTTTGTGTGGTTCGAAAAGGAGCAACTGAGTATTTGAGTCCGAATATTACGATTTGGAATTGTTGTTGAAGGATTGGATAAAGACAAGCATTATAATAAGGATCGAGAGCCAGAAAAGAGTTTTGGAGATACTTGGCTGTTGATATTCAAGTTCGGGAGATCTTTATCTAGGGGTTCATTTTCTCATGCAAAAATACACAGGAATTGCACTTTCCCCCATAAAAGCTCAAATAAAAATTGAATTTCAAAGGTGTTTCATGAGGAAATCTGAGGCTGATCAGGGTAAGAAGAGTTATTAAAGACCAAGATGGCTGCATCTTATTGACCTTCACAGGCTCTATTGAGGCATAGGCAAGACAATTGTTAGAAGGGCTTGTTGATTGCATCCCAGTTGGAGGCAAATACAACTAGAAGGTGATTCAAGCAATATAATCTAGTGGGGCTGTAGGAAAACAAAATGCTCATGACAGTTACCTAGTAGTTTCAACAATATTTTTGACATCACAAGTAACCTCAGGGTGACTTTCCACCACATATAAAGGAAGGCAAATAAGGTAGTTGATACTTCGGCAAGACACACACACACACACATTGAGGAGCGCTTTCCGGTGTTTATATATAGGAACCAAACAATGTCCTTTTTATTAATGAATGAGCCAGAGAGTAAACAAGATTATTACTTCATAAAGGAACAATGTCCTTTTAATTAATGAATGAGCCAGAGAGTAAACAAGATTATTAGTTCATAAAGGAGCCTAAGTATGTTCAGGATTCATGATAATCATATGCCTTAATATTAGCGTTTCTTACTATTTGTTTAGCGTTTTTTTTTTTAATGCTAAGAAAAACGCTAAACAAATAGTAAACAAGGCTAAACTTAAGGCATATGATAATTTATATAGTAAACTAAGAACAAGAAAATGCGAAAAAGATGTCTTCACATTAGCAAAAATGAGAGAGAAAAAATGTAAGGATCTAGACCATATTAAATGGCATTAAGAGTGACGATCAAAGGGTTTTAGTGAAGGATAAAAAAGTCAAAGAACGGTGGAGAGTTTATTTTCAAAAAATATTAAATAACAAACACAATGGAAACATAGTGTAGAAAGAACCATTGGCATAAATGAGGGCTGAGGTCATAGATACATTCGTAGGATTAAGATATCGGAAATGAAAGAAGATTTGAAAAGGATGAAGGTAGGAAAGACTTTAGGACTAGATAGTATCTCAATAGAGGTTTAGAAGTGCAATGGAGAGATTGGCATTGATTAATTGACCAAGCTATTCATCAAGGTGCTAACAACAAAGAAAATGCTAGACGAATGGAGAAAAAGTATTGGGGTACCTATTTACAAGAACAAAAGAGACATACAGAATTGTACAAAGTGTTGACAGATCAAACTTATGAGCCACACTATGAAGCTCTGGGAAAGTGATTGAGCAACAACTAAGGCATGAAACGAGTGTATCAGAAAGCCAATTTAGTTTTATGCCAGGGAGGTCAACAACCACGGCTAGTTTCCTACTTAGACAATTGATTGAGAAGTTTAGGGCAAAGGAAAAAGACATCCACATGGTCTTTATTAATCTAGATAAAGCTTATGATAGAGTATCTCGACATTTCATTTGGTGGGTGTTGGAAAAGAATGGAGTCTCTAGACATTACATCGACTTGGTGAAAGATATGTACGATGGAACGCTAATTAGTGTACAAATAACTAGTGGAGAGACGAGTGAGTTTTCAATGACAATAGGTCTACATCAGGGGTCAGCATTGAGCCCATACCTCTTTGTTTTAGTCATGCACAATTTAACTAGGCACCTACAAGATGAGGTACCATGATGCACGTTGTTCGGAGATGACAGTTTTGATTGATGACGCCCGAAACAGCGTCAACAAAAAGTTAGAACTTTGGAGGGATGCTCTAGAATCTAAAGGTTTTAAAATTAGCTGGACTAAGACAAAGCATATGAAATGCAAGTTAGTAATAATAGGAGTAGAGATGAGGAAGTAGTTAAAATTGATAGCAAGAAAATACTAAAAATAGCACTTTTTCGATATTTTGGATCGATAATCCAAGAAAATAGATAGATTGAGGAAGATGTCACACATAAAATTAGAGCTGGGAGGGCGAAGTAGAGATGTGCAACCGGAATTTTATGCGATTGTCGCATACCAATGAAGCTGAAGGGCAAGTTCTATAAGACAGTTGTGAGACCAGCTTTGCTCTATGGGGCGGAATGTTGGGCGGTCAAAAAACAATATACCCATAGAATGAGTGTAGCAATGATGAGGATGTTGATATAGATGAGTGGAAAGAGAAGAAGGGATAGAATTCAAAATGAATACATTCGAAAAAATTTAAATGTAGTACCAATAGGTGATAAGATGAGAGAGAGTTGACTTCGGTGGGCCGGCGGCTAGCCATGTGTGGTGCAGACCCAATACAACACCTATTAGGAGGTGCAAGTTAGTTCAAGTGGAAGGTTCAAAAAGGGTAAGCCCAAACGGATATGGTTGGAAGTAGTGAGAAAAGATACGGGGACTTATGGCCTCACTAAGGGTATGACCCGTAATAGAGCAGAATGATGGACTAGGATTTATGTAGCCGACCCCAATTAGTTGAGAAAAGGCTATGATGATGATGAAAGGGGCCTGAGTATCAAAACATGCTTAAAAAAGAAAAAAATGGACCACATCTGTCGGAGGAAGTATAGTGTCACTACCCAAGTTCACAATTGCCTTGATAGAGGGTAAAAACTACCCCCTTCAACTTGTGGTTACCACTGTGACCATGGTCTTCTGAATTCAATGATATTGGAATAGGTATACAAAGTTCATCACTCTCAATTAGGAAATACATTAATTAAAATAAGAATAGAAATGTTATAATATAAGACATAATAATAGAAGACAATCATAAGGAATGAAATATTTACCACTTCGAGTCGTTTCCTGTGGGCATCATTCGCTATCTGCAGTCATTCATCAAAAAAAGAGGCATGAGCTACATTTCTTTAATAAGAAATAAGCATGAGAGTTCCAGTCTAACAATATTATTCGGGGCCAACTACGATAACCCATAAAATAAGGCCTTTTTAAGCAATAAACCTTATCAAGATTTTTTCTGTTTAAGAAATTAGACTTCTAGAGATTTTGTTTTTGACTTTGGCTCTTCCACCTAAAGGGCAAACCGACCAATTTGCCTCTATTGAAACAAAATCTGGAGACCTAATTCTCCCACATCTCACCTTTCTTCTTTCCAAGGTTTCTTCCCTGCCTCCTTCTCTACCCCAGTTTTTAAGCCCCTTCCTCTGTTCAAGTTCTCTCACTTAAAACCCAACTATATTCTTTCATTCTCTCTCTAAAACCCCAGCCCATTCTTCTGTTTTACATTCTCTCTCAAAACCCAACCCATTCTTCCATCGTCTCACATTCTTACACATTCTCTCTCTAAGAATGTGAGAGGGAAGAATGAGCTGGGTTTTTAGAGAGAATATTAGAGGGAAGAATGTGTTGGGTTTTTAAATAGAGCATGAGGGAAAAGCTTAAAAACATAGGTTTTTAGAGAGAGAGACATGGTCCCCCCCCCCCGCGGTCCTCTCTCTCTCTCTCTTTTGCAGCAAGAAACCATGGGAAAAGAAAAAGAGGTCATGGGGAAAAAGAAGGCTCTAAGATTTGTACTATAGAAGGCAAGCAAATCGGTCCATTTATCCCTCTATAAAAGGTGGAAAGCCAAAGTCGGAGACAAAATCTCAAGAGGTCTAATATCTTAAAAAAAATATGTATCTTACATAGCTCTTTTTGTTCTTTTTCTTTTTCATAATCAAAGTACTATGGTTAATTTTGTATTTTTGTACGAACAAAGCTCTTTTTCTCAAAAAGTCAATACACTTATGGGTAGCGCGGTATTTTAAGATTCCTCATGAGTCTATTTCATAACTTAGTAGAGGGGAAATATCTTAGGGAAGGAATGTATCAGTACAGTACCTAGGAAACTGTTAAAGCTCATACAATAGTCCAACGAACTCAAAATATCAAAATAGTACCTAGACCAATCAAAGTTTACTCTGACTACATTTTCACATGTTGAGTGTTAAGATTAGGTCCCAAAGGTAAAACGAAGTTAAAAAAGTCATTTTGAAAAATTAACGATCCATGTCTATGATGACATTTCAAATTTCAGAGCCATCGGCACAAACTATTGATATTTCCTATTTTAACTTCTGGGCAAATTTTGGCTAATGAATGGGGCTAACAGCTGAAATATATAACCTTGGGTATTAAATCACTAATTTCAGACAAAAATTCCGCATTTATTCCTCAATCATAGCTTCCATGTCCCTTGACACATTTAGATCCGATATTGCAAATTTTCAAGTGTTCCTTTGAATGACACACAAGTAAAAACTATTTCTTACCAGAACAATGTCTCATATCCAAACTTTTGGTTTTCAACCCCAAAAACGAAAAATACATGCAAAAGAGGGAAGCTGCTTTTTGAAACTCAAAGAACGTAAAGCAACAATTTGGCCTAAATGAATTCTACAGGGAAAACTTGGTTTTTTGCCACGACAGAATTTTATATTTAGGAATTAGGAACCTGCCATGTTTCGAATGTAATAAGGTTTTTCCTTTACGACTTAATTATAAATTTTATGTGCCATTTGGTTAACTAAATATCAAAAAGAAAAGATGAGGCAAAATACATGGACTGTGCAAAAAGGACATCATTAAATATGAAAACATAGGAGGAAGTCCTATTGTGAAACAACGGAGTAAAGAAAAGGTAAAAAAGAAATAAGGATAAAGTGGAAGCAAGAGAAAAAACAAAATGAAAAAGTTAAAACCCATAAAGAACCCTAAGATTAAAAGCTCTTGATAGAGAAGAAAAAACCCAAAACCCAGATGGAAAGAAGATGAGAAGAATGACAAAATTTTAAGGGTTGAGAATGTCTTCTAGTTATTTTACAGTGTTTCTTTCTTTACTATGTTGTTTCACGAAGAGATGATAAAAACCAAGAAGTTTTCCTATCCTCAAACCACAGATTACAACTGCAGGGAATCTACTTGGGACTTGCCTGTGTTGACTTTGCCATGGGACCTATCCGCACCCTGGAGAAAATACACGAATCACCTGTCTCATAAGAAAACCCTTTATTTTTTGAAGAGACTCTTTCAGGTCTGCTTTGTACTTGGCCTAGTCACGCGTAGTGGACTCAGATCAGGACTTTGACAAATCCCAAACCTAGTCCATGATTTTAAACCCTACTCTGAAACAAATAGTCTCCGCATGTGTTTTTGTGTACTAGTCAATTAACCCTTGGTTAACCTAAATAGCAGAAACCTAAATACATTTGAAACAAAAGGTGGCAATAAAATAATTCTCCAAATTTTATCTTATATCATTTTCCCTCAGAAAAGGAAGCATATTCTTACTGGTTTCCTGTGGTTCCTCTGTTCTTCACTAGAAAAGCCAGGAATGTTCAAATGCCAGTTCCTCTCTGCAAAAAATATTGTAAATTCATGAGCTAGGTATATGATAATATTCTCCAAAGACAGTTACAGGAGAAAAAAAATGCAACAATGTTCTTAGAATGTTTAGAGAGAGAAGCAGACCCAAATGAAGCAACAAATCCTTGGATTCTAATGTTGAAGATTTCCTATGCTTTGCTAGACTGCACGCATATGTTGTGACCTGAAAAGTTTCAAGAGATTAGTAAGGTAATTGCAAAAATAAACTGACAGTAATTAAGGAAATACAATTGGAAAGACCCCCAAAAGGGTTTTCTTCCCTCCCCCCTTGCCCTCTCTAATAATTCTCCCTTCGTAATATGATTTCTCGAATGTGTTTTGAAAAACTGCAACTAGTAAACCAACTTTAGTTTGAAGAGATCTATGAAAAAAATGTTCATGGGAGAAATTAAAAGAGAGTCAGAAGAATTTTGTTCATGGGAGTAATTAAAAGAGAGTCAGAAGAATTTTGTTCATGGGAGTAATTAAAAGAGAGTCAGAAGAATTTTTCTTATCAAATGAAATATATAGCTGCGATTTTGCATTATTTTCTCAACCATCAATATTTTATGCATATACCATGATGATAAAAAGAAATGATGTTAGCAGTGTGAGAAATAGATATGCAAATACATTACTTTATGCATATCCCATGACGATAAAAAGAAATGACGTTAGCAGTGTGAGAAATAGATATGCAAATACATTATAACTCTGATTAGCTCCAAATTACACATCATCATGCCTTATAAGTACAGAACAATTTGAGATCATCACCGAGTCAATGAAGTCATCTGCTATCTCCAAGAGGATATCCTCAACTTCAGGGTCCAGCTTTCCCTGTGGATCTACCTGCCACAATACACGATGCATAAAGATTGAGGCCCATGGGAAAAGATAATTATAAAAGAATAGAATGGTCTCAAAACCAAATGTAAATATTGACCTTTTTAACTTAACAAAGCAAGAAGGAGCCAACAACAAAATACAGAAGAAGAAAAAGGCGCTTTGAGAACAATACAAATCATAAGCTTCAGAGATGTAGCTAAAAATATGCCCCCTTTCAGATAAAACTTTAAAACAACTTGTGTACGAACAACTGGTGGAGAGACAAGTGAGTTGTCAATGGCAATAGGTCTATATTAGGGGTCAGCATTGAGCCCATAACTCTTTGTCTTAGTTATGGATGACTTAACTAGGCACCTACAAGATGAGGTATTGTGGTGCATGTTGTTCGCAGATGACAGTTTTGATCGATGAGACCCAAAATGGCGTCAGCACAAAGTTAAAACTTTGGAAGTATGATCTAGAATCTAAAGGTTTTAAAATTAGCCGGACTAAGATAGAATATATAGAATGCAAATTTAGTAATAATAGGAGTATAGACGATGAAGTAGTTAAGATTGATGGCTACGAAATACCAAAAAGTGTGTCCTTTCGATATCTTGGATCGATAATCAAGGAAAAAGAGATATTGAGGAAGATGTCGCACATATAATTAGAACTAGGTGGGCGAAGCGAAGATCTGCAACTGGAATTTTATCCAATCTCTGCATACCAATGAAGCTAAAGTGCAAGTTCTATAAGATAGCTGTGAGACCAGCTTTGCTCTATGGGGCGGAATGTTGGAGCTCAAAAAATAATATACCCATAAAATGAGTGTAGCGGAGATGAAGATGTTGAGATAGATAAATGACATGACAAGAATGGATAGAATTCGAAATGAATACATTAGGAATAATTTAGGTAGGTGTGGCACCAATAGGAGATAAGATGAAAGAGAGTAGACTTAAGTGGGCTGGCCATGTGTGGCGCAAACCCAGTAGAGCACCTATTAAGAGGTGTGAGTTAGTTCAAGTGGAAGGCTCAAAAAGAGCAAAGGATAAGCTCAAAAAGGTATGGTTGGAAGCAATGAGAAAAGATATGGGGACTTATGGCCTCACTAAAGGTATGGCCCTTAGTATAGCAGAATGGCAGACCAGGATTCATGTCAACCATGAGTTTAACATCGTGTACAACCCTATCCAATTCATTCACAATGGAAAGGTAACTACTATTTCCCACAAGATACCAACTCTAATCTCTCTCCTTCATTAGGTATCTCATCCAAATGACTGCCAAATGTGCTGCCCTTAATTTAGATTAAATATATGTAGAATGGACCAATAAATATTAAAATAAATTTTTTTATCAAAAAAAAAATTAAAATACCTTTTACTAAAAAATAATGGTTTCAAAAATGTTGTGAAATAAAATAATTGTTTAACTAAAAATGGTTTAAAGAAGTATATTTAAATTCCTAATTTAAACAAATTCATAAATTTAAGAAGTATTTTTCTGCTCAAGGCGAAATTATAATTTTTATGAATGCGAAATTAAAAATTTTAATGTCTTGCCTTTTGAACTATTTCTTATAAGCCTTTTATTATTAGCTTTTTATTGTTCTTGCTAAAAAGATGGGTTTTTACCACATATCAGCAACAAAGGTTCCACACATTAAAACTTGGTCAAAACTTGATGAGAAGCTCATTCACAAAAAATTATGTTCACAACTTGAAGTTCCAAACTAAAAAGTCAATAAAAAAAGGGAAACGTTTATATAGAACCGAGGCTCTAAACAATCAAATTAGAGCCTACCTCAAAAATTTCACTAGAAGAAATTGTTTTGATGTTCAAATATCGTCAATTTGATCATCTCGACATTAAGATGCATGGACATGAGAAAAAAATAGATTTCAAGTTTTGGAAATGGTGTATTTTGTAATGCATTTTGGACCGTCAATTTTCAAGATTTTCAAGTTTTCATAGATCTATCGATCTACACTATTGTTTAAACTTTAAACTTTATAAATAAAGATGAAAACATATTTTAAGGCTACCACAAAAATTTCCAGTGTTGAAAACATATTTATCGATAATATTTGAAGGTAGGCTCTAATTTGATTGTTTAGAGCCTAGGCTCTATACAAACCGCACCCATAAAAAAATAGAATTTAGAACTTTTGTGAAATAAGTAGGTTTAGAATTTGGAGTTCTGAACATAGGCATTATGGGGAAACGAAAAAGGAAAAAAGGGACGTTCATAAAATTGAAAATTTTAGGGAAATTACTAAAATAAAGGGATGTTAACTTTAATCTCTATGATTTTATTTATTTAATTAATAAAGTTTCTCTGCACAGCGCATGCTAAGTATGGCACTTGTTATGAGGTACATGTTGGTTCAAGTGGAAAGCTCAAAAAGGGCAAAGTGTAGGCCCAAAAAGACATGGCTGGAAATAGTGAGAAAAGATATAAGGACTTATAGCCTCACTGAGGGCCCTTCATAAAGCAGAATGGCGGACCAGAATTCATGTAGCCGACCCCACATAGTCAGGAAATAGCCCTAATGATGATGAAGAATTGATAAATTTTCTCTATTACAAATGTTAATATATACTTAAATTAAAATTATTAATTAAATATTTATGAATTTGAAATTTGAAAATTATGCTCATAATTTAGAATTATTCTAATTATGATTTTTAAAAAATCTATTCATTTTATAGTTCAAGGATTATATGGGTTTTTCAATATAAAAATATGGGAAAATTTGGAAGAATGCAAAAGCATTTATTGGTGGAATGATGCTCTTGGATTAAATGTTCATGTCATCCCTCTTTAAGGTTTTTTTGGTTGAAGAGAGAAATAAGGATAGTTTACTTTGTAGAACGGTCTTGTGGTATCATATTATATATTTACTCCAACAAGTAAAATACCTACGAAGTAGTAGTTTATAAAACTAAAATTGATATATCTTTGTTTTTAGGATGTTAATGGGAAGATTGAGAGGGTCAGATCCCCAATATTATGGATCTTTAAAGCTCCTACACAAAGCAAAGCCGTATATATAGCATACACCTGGGGAAATGTATAACCATAGGTAAATAGAAATATGTAAACTTCTGTGACTATATAAATATTGATCCGAACCTAGCCCCGAAGCCATAAATTCATTTCTTGTGCGCCACATGGTTCCCAAACCTTCATTTCTTGTGCGCCACACGGTTCCCAAACCGTTTGGTGCTTTATATATATAATATATATAGGAAAAGGATTTCCTAATCTACTAGCCATAATGAATAATATAAGCTAATAGCACTCAGCCATCAGATCTTCATCGAGTGGTTCAAAATTCATATCATTATTTTAATTTTAATATTTTTTTCTATAAATCAGATTAAGATGAAATTTTGGGTGTATATACTTAACATTATTGTGCACCATATAAAAATGTAAAACAATTACTTTCAATAATTTAAAATGACCAAATTACCCCTGTCATTTTTCAGCGGTATTTTGGTCATTTTATATTTTAGAAAATATTTTTTATACATTGTTTATTGTGCACCCCACTTTTTAGTACACAGGTCCAAAATTTTATTACGATATAATTTCTAGAAAAATATTAAAATTCAAATAGTGATATAAATTTTGAACCACCCGATGAAGATCTGACGGCTAGGAGCTAGTAGCTTATACTATTCATTATAGCTGTAGCTTACAAAATCTTTTTTCCATATATCTTATATATATATATATATATAATATAAAGTATATATATACACCTATTTACAGAGGGAGGGAAGTAGAGAGGGAGAGGAGGGGGGGTGGGAGAGAGAGGAGAGCAAGAGAGAGATTTCCCTTAAAACACAAATCAAACTCATAAAAATTGATTCTTAGAGGGGGAAAAGGGAAATAACTGTCTATCATGTTGCTATAATCAAAGAACAAGAAATGCAAAAACTAATTGGAGGTTTCTCTACTGAACTTAGCCCCACCTCACAACTCTGCCTTTTACCGTTTTACCACTTCCACGGAACTAGTGCAGATTTCACACTCACTAGAAAATGTCCTAAACAACCTTAAAACTCACTTTTCTTGGGCCAAAAACTACCCCTAATAATCAATATCATTTATACGAAGTTGAGGACTATTTCAGTCTAATTATCAAATTTGTTTCAATTATCCGAAGTAAAATTTATTGATGTGTTTCTTTAAATTTTCTTTTGAAACAACGCTTGCATATTTAGACACGACTCACCATAAGAGCATTCTGGGTGAGCTTTGTGCCTTTGGGGGCTAAGTGTATCCAGATGATGAGGATGCATATCAAAAATTAGAAATCGTAACATTGTTTCACATTTCAGAATCGAGACAGCCTCTCATTATTGATGATCCACCCACCAATGCCAGCTCACCAGACACCTTAACAGGTCCAGCATTTCTCTACTTGCTCCAGCATATCTCTACTTGCACAAAACCTAGAATATTATCAAATTTCTCCCTTGCTTCCTCTTAACTCTTCCACCCAACAAGGCTTCAAACTCTTTCTTTTGACGTTTCTCCCTCCACTCCCTCTTTCTAGTTTCTACCTTACCCAAAATATCTCCAATTTACCCAACAGAACTTGATATTTCCTTCATCACTGAAACATTCCCTCTCCTCCTCCAAGCTCTTTTACCCAACAAAAATCTTTCTCTAATATTCTATAAATTTTCTTCCATTCCATCATATAGAAGCTCTCTTATCAAACAGAGTTCCAGCTTTCTTTAGCTCTATCAACTTCACATTTCATACTCCCTCTATTCACCAACCTAATTTCTCTCTTGCATCAAAGTCGTGACAATCTTGCCCAAGCTTCGCCCTAACAAGGTGTAAATGCCGAACTCTACATCAAACCCTATTAATTGAACAAGTTCCAAAAAAGAATTATAGTGTCTGCCCTTTTATGTCCAAACATACCTTGGGAGAGAAAAACAATAAGGGGTCGTTTGGATACATGGAAATATATTTTCTGTGAAATATATTACTGGCGTAATACATTACCTGCAAATGGATTGTTACTGTTTGGGTATTATTTAGATGCAACCTAGGAAATACATTGCTACTGTTTGGCTATGTCTGGAAGAAATATGGGAAAGCATTACCAACATTTTACCAACACTTGCCTATAAACTATCATTTCGTTCTTTTTTGTCACAAAATTCCACTAAAATGTGGAATTAAAGACATCATCAAACCACTCCAAAAAGATTTTCTAATAATAACATCATCACCATTCCAAAAATATTTTAAATAATAACTTGTACCATTCTAAAGTCATCATGACACTATTTCCTACTTATTTTGCATGCTTTTGGCACTTACATGGAATCACGTCTTCTAACATGATTAGACTTTGGTTTTAACATGATAAGTCATTGGAATAATATGATTGGAATAACATGATTTCATTGTGATAAGCCTTATTTTTATTTATTGTTTATAGAAGTCTTTCAAATGTCTCTCTATATAATTTCAAATAAACAATAAATTTATGATACCACATTCAAAATCTTTACAGTACAAGTTAAAAAATTGAAAGAAATTTGACTAGTAAACTAGAAGGTTTGGTAATTGCAGTAGAAAATTTAGAGGCATTGGAGGAGATTAAAGAGGTATCTTATTTCAATTGAGCTTCTACTAATCTCTTATAAGGATTATGTTGTGTGAAATTTTTTAGTATGATTGTGTTGTGTAATTTCTCATTGATTACTAATTATTATTTTTATTATTTTTATTATTTTTGTTTTTATATGAGAGCCGATGGCTTCAGATGAGAGATACAACCCAAATTGGGGATAGAGGGATGTAAAAATGGATATGCACAGGAGAGTGTAGAAATAGAAGAAATGAATGTAAGTGGAAACCAAATTGGGGATAGAGGGATATAAAAATGGATGTGCACAGGAAGGTGTAGAAATATAAGAAATGGATGTAAATGGAGTTTAGAGAGAGAAAATAGAAATGGATGTGCACAAGAGAGAGGGAGAATGGCGGGAGAATGGATGGGCACAAGAGAGAGGGAGAATGGCAGGAGATAGAGGATTTTTTTCTGGTAAGAGACACACGTAGTTAGATTACCCGTTAAGCGCGTAATGGATTTCACAGCCATTCTGCGCGTAATAGATTTCACGTATTTTGGAGAAATCTTGTGTAATTTGTTTCCATTTTCTTGCGGTTGTAAATCTCATATTTCCTTGTAATATGTTCCCTATTAGATTTTCAGGTACCCAAACGGCCCCTAAGTGAAAAGTAAGAAAGTAAAGGTGCCCTCAAATTCTAAAATCTTGAAAATCGTGGAGACTGGAGAACAACTTGCAAATGCTAGTTAAAGTGACTGGTGTGGTAGCTTCAATGTTTGAATGGTTGAAAGTAAAGTGGGCAAGTCGACAACCTTCTTTTTTTAAGGACCTTAAGAATTATGGCTGTTTTGGTATCTAGGAAAGATGGGACACTTATCAGTAATTTAGACAGGTCAGTTGACCCTTGGGCCTCAACATTTTATAAAGAAATTAGAAACTCATTGGAGACTTAAAAATCCATAGAGAAACTAAGTATCATGTGCCCTCCCAAGCTCAAGGGAGGTCCCCATTCTACCCCAGATGCTTGTTGAGGCCATGCTCTTGACAGTTGGCAGTTTCAAGATCTCAATAAGACATGTCAAATCAGGTTACACATCAAGGTGGCAGATCGGCCATTTTATGAGAAGGTTGGGATATTTAGACAAGATGTTAAGGAGAATAGATACCTAGATGTGCCTTCAAGAGAAAACGAAGTGAGAAATCTCAGATCCAGTAACGTTACCTTTAAGATTAGGAAAGACAAAAGAGGGTTACTATCTAGCTAATTAACAGCTCCCACTTGGCATCAAGCCATCCACTGTATCTCAAACTCCCACATCTTTTCTCCTCTCTCTGTTTAGAGAGTCACATCACCTCATTAAAGTGTGTGAATAGTGCAGTTACATGATATAGTTTTATATTTTTCATGATTTTAAGATTCAAAAAGAGAACTAAGAGTAAATTAGACAAAAATGAATGTGATACTTTTACCATAAATACTGTCATTTGCATGGGGAGTTTGGTACAAGCCAAAGAAACGCAATCAGTTAGAAAAAGTTCCAAGGCTTCAATACAACAAAAAAAGAAAAGAAATGATTAAATCTTGAATTGAAATGAAATAGAAAGAAATACCTGAGAAACCAGATCCTGTATCCTTCTCTTGCCAAGGACTTGGTTGCTTGCTTCTGTTCCTTGACTAGAACTCCCACCAGTAGTTGTGCCTGATGCAGGAGTACTTGGTTGTGATCCTGTTAAACTAGTCGGCTTTTGGATCGAAGATCCAGCCATTCTAGGAGATGGTTGCTGTTGCATTGATTGTTGCGATGCTTGTTGATGTTGAATGAGAAGTTGCTGAGATCCTGGTTGTTGCATTTGTTGAGCTTGTTGAACCATTTGCGGCTGATTCATGGGCATGGTTTGTTTCTGATGCAATTGTTGATGCATCCCATTTTGCTGTTGCCTTTGTAGTTGATGATGGTAAGAAGGAGATGCAGGAGAGGAAATGGCAGACTGTAGCGATTTCATGTTCATCAATTGTGTTTGGGACAAAGAGTTTTGCATCATTGCAGGTTGCCCACTTTGAGTCAGAGCTGAAAGTTGATGGTTCATGGATGCCAATGATGGCACCCTTTGTAAACCTGGAGCTGACAACTTCTGCAAAAACATTAACTTCAGAGGAGGCTGCTTTTCTTTCTCTGTTTTCTTAATAACAAAAAGAAGAAGAAAGTTCGAAAAAAATATTTTAACATGAAACTGGCCAGTGTAAAGAAACATTAGTTTAACAGGATGGAGTGTGCCATCAAGCCAAACAATTCATCATATGTTGCCAAACATGTGGGTAGTAATGCCCCAGTCTTGGCCTCCGAAAAATCCACATGGCAGATTGTTTTTATATGGGATAGTACAAGTACCAATTATTCTTAATTAAGTATAATTCAAAGAATAGTATAAGCTCAGTTATCAAATAATGTGAATACACATATACATGAACACTATATGCATATCTATGTATGTTACAAACCACATGCACATACATGCAACATTCTTTCAGTTGCAAGTTATGACTTGTTTATGAATTGAATAAGAGAGTTCAATATATTCTAAATTTCCAACAATTAAATGTGGCATTCAAAATCATTTCGGAAATGGAGATATAAAAGTGATAACAATGAAAAGCATGGAAAAGTTTAAATGCTTTTAATTGAGAGCTCAAGGATCCCACATCCTCATTTGGGTGCTCTGGACCTACCAGATTCTCTTATTCAGGAGGAGAGAGGCGGGCTCAAAGAACCAAGGCGAGAAAGGAAGATATTCAATAGATTAGTGAAAGACAGGATTCTGCAGATGCCGATGCGAATATGTTTGCAGTGTTTTTTACCTACTAGGTGCCCCATACATCAACAACCAACAAAGAGAGGGGCTCGAAGGTAACATTATATGGAAAAATCCAAGAATGGAAAATTGGAAATTAATTGTGTAAGAACTTTTATTGCAAGTAACTACCCAAAAACAAAAGGAATTTTTACTGCAAGTAACTTGGAATTGAGTTTCCTTGGATCAATGTAATGGTAGCATATCTGTTACGAAGTCATGAAATATGCAGGTTTACAGCCCAATTTGGGTATTTTGTGCAATTTAAGGCTAGAAATTAACGACATGAAGAACTTTAGTGGTGTTAGGGTGGCTCTTTATCATTTTCCCCTCTTTTACATCCTTGTTCTGGTCAAATCATGTGATTCACACTCAACAGAAACATGAAAGCTAGCCATGTCTATTGGAGTAATGAAGTTTGTAAAAGGTAAGAATGCCCAAAACTAGAAAGAATAAAAGAAGAAGGGGGTCAACTGTTGGGTTTCCTGCACTAAGAAGTTAATACACCATTAATTCACCAAGAATGTGAGCATCATACCCCACAATACATTTTCATAAAAATCAGGTAGGGATTAAGAACAAGAAAAGCAAGAAAACAATGGGGTTCAATAAGCAATATGAGTCTCAAAAATGTTGATAGAATGGTTTCAGAGGTCAGAGACAAGCATACTAGAGCTACACAGTAAAACTACAATCCTTGAACCCTGAGGAAAAGAGTTAAAAAAGAGGCCCCATGATGACTCACATAACACGATTCATGTGCATAAATTTCCAATTTGTGATAACAGGGGTGAGATAAAGAAAGTCATATTTTTTTTATGGTTATACCATACATAATTTTGATAACAACAGTTAACAGTCATACATAATTTTGATAAGGAACCTCAGATTAACTTCTAAGATAAATTTAATTAGCACAAAAGTAATGCTGTGAATGCAGTGTTTGTGATGATTTTGATGGATTACCTACACAGCAAATGCATAATAAGCTCATTTTAGACCTACTGATTACTTTAAAACAATAGGAAAAGGGCATTCCTCAGTGTATAACATGCAGAGAAAGCAAGTTTCATTATAGGTATTTGAATTTAGGTATACATACCTGAGAAGAGGTAAGTGAGGTCGGTTGATGTTGAGCCAAATGCGCCTGTCTCATTTGTGCATGAGTTACACGTTGCTGGTTATATGATAGCGACCCATTCGCTCTTGGATTTAAGCCAAGAGAACCCATCACGCCAATATTCTGTAACCCAGGCATTGGCTGCCCTGAAGAATTCGCTGGAAGAAAATGAGAACCTGAGACTAAAGCTGTTTTCTGCCTTGGCTGCAAAAGATAAAACATAAATAACAAGTAAAAAACATCCAGCTCCCTTGACATTCAGTTTGCTATCATTTCGAGTTATACACTATAGATGCAAAAGCACTTAATATAACGTTGATGGTAATCTGCCTAGACTAAGAAGTGTCAGTTAACAAATCTGCTTTCCCATATAGGAAACATTGTGGCAGTAACTAAAAGGGGAAAGAATGCCTATTGCATGCAAGACAGAACAAAATGTGCAAAATATGGATATCTGGTTGTTTCTGTCAGAAAAATAGCACTTACTTGGGGCTAGTATAAAGAAGTTTCATTTCTTTAGTTGGTACAATAAAATGGGTCAGGAAAAATTTCTTCATTTTGGCCTGAAATTTCAGCTGGTGCTCAAGGTAAACCAAGGCCAAACAAGGGCCACTTTAAAACAATAAAATCCACCCCTTGTAGGTGCTTCAAATATGTTTTATGACAACAGCAACATGTAATTGTGCTTCAGACATGACAAATTTGCTTAACATGGAACAACCCCATCTTCTATAATAACATCTTCCATATAATCCAATTAACAACATATATAAATTGATACATATCAGTGTTTCAAAAAGCAGGCCGCTTAGGTGGGTCAGGGGGGCCGGGACAGCTTCGCCCAGGCCCAGGCGAGCCAGGGTAGCATTGCCTAGGCCCAAGCAGCCCTTTTAGTCACTGGATCCCTGGGCACCTGCCTAGGCAGGGGCCAAGGGACCACGCCAACCCAGGGGCAAAAATGCCCCTCGTGGAGGGGCATTATTTCTCCCCCCCCCCAAATGCGACCTAAACCCCTTTTATTATCTTTTGGATTGAAAAAAACTAAAAAAAAAAAAAACACATTTTTACACTTCTGTAAGATGGATTGGGTCTTTTCAAAATTTTGAAAAATTGATCCAAACATCATACTTTTGGTTTAGATTTGATTTTGTATATTTTTGAAGCTTATTAGAGGGTTTTTAGGAAGCATTTGAGATAACAAAACATCTCAAACATTGCTGATTGAAGATCAAGCAGAAATATTAGTTAAGAATCTTCATACATGATATTTTATTTGTTATTTCAATGTCTTCTTTAGGTACTTGTAGAAGTGGTGATCCGGGTTGGTAGTATGGTTTTAACCCAAATCCAGATAACAAAAATTATATAAAATGTAATTATTGAGAAAAACGATACTAATAAGGATATAAACCGGTTCAGAAAACACCTTGCAGTATTAGGGGGGATGTTGCCTCTTGTAAAAAGAGTTCCTGAAGCTATCAGGGAAGAGATTAAGCAATATTTGAGTTTGGTAAAACACAAAAGGAGCCTTGTCAGTCTTGTCATTTGGATAAATCTTATTCTAGTTCTTCTAAAGTGGTGATTCAGGTTGGAAATATGGTAATAACCTGAATCCAAATGAACAAAATTATATAATATATAATTTTATAAAAGAGATACCAATGGGGGTGTAAACCGGTTCAAGAAATACCTTGCCAGTATTAAAGAGAATGTTGCTTCTTGTAAAAAGATTCTTAAAGCTATTAAGAATGAGATTAGCTTTATTAGGAATGAGATTAGACAATATTTGAATTTGGTAAAACAAAAAAAAGAAGAAAAGGAGCCTTGTTACATGGAAATGTTTTCTCCAGGTTCTTCTAAAAGTGGTGATCCTGGTTAAAAGTATCGTTATAACTCAAATCTGAATGATAAAAATTGTATAAGGTATAATTATTGTGGAAAGGATAATGGGAGTATTTACAATTACTAGTTCAAGAAACACCTTGCCGATATTAAGGGGGATGTTGCCCCTTATAAGAAGGTTCCTAAAGATATCAGGGAGGAAATTAAGCAATATTTGAGTTTGGTAAAACACAAAAAGCAAGAAAAGGGTGAAGAGGCATCAGGTAGAGCAGGCTTAGCAGCCAACACTCCTACAACCTCTAGGTCATCTACACAGAGGAAGAGGAGGGAAGAATAAGAGTAGGATGTGGCAGATTCAGAAGAAACGGAGGAGGACAAACGTTATATTGAAGAGGGAGATGATTTTGATGATGATGGACTCGACTTCGATGCATATGATGAGGCCAACCCCACTTTTTTTTATGATGAATGAAGACTTTTGACTCTATCTTCAAGTGTATATTTTCTAGTTCTTATTTTCTACTCTTATGTGTATGCCCATATCATTGTATGGAACTATGGATTAGGAATGATATGGACTATGGAGCATGGAGTATGGTCCATGGAGTATGGATTATGGATTGTGCTTGTATTACTATAATATCCTATTTTTTGTTGTGCTAGTCGTCTATTACAATGGTTTGGAACTCTGAATTATAGGATTTTTAATATCTTATGATGTGTCAATTTATGATGACAATATACTCATATTTGTGTTAAATGGTATTAGTCTAATAGTCATAAATTTGTAATGTCGTATACTCATATTCCCCTGCTCCTCTTCTTCAACCTAGGCGGTCCGCCCAGGTTTGATCCCCCAAACTGCCCAAGCGCTGCCCAGCTTTTTGAACCACAAATACATATAATTCATAAAGGGAGTCAAAGAGTAAATCAATATCTGAAATATTATGCTAGCCGTCAGCAAGTCAAACAAGCATGCCATTTCGAGATGACATAAAAGGGAACATAGATCTAAAGTATAGATCAGGCCAAAATTTCATTTACAATCATAGACAATAATTTTCCAGAAAATGCTTGTTGAGCCCATTGTGTGATGCTTAAGGAAAAAGTGTGTATTCATTAATAATAGGTGAGAGGTGGCAATATCACCTTGCCTTGAAAGCCTAAAACAATGCCTCATACTCCCGGCCTTTGTGTGTGTGCGTGTGTGCGTGTGTGTGTGTATCTAAAGAAACATACACACGCATATGCCAAGATAACTGGAGCTACGACCTCATAAATATTCTTTTGACCAATGACCTCGTGAATAATTTAGCTTCTTGTAAATAAAGAATTCAACAATTTTACCTATCACAAACAGCACATTGCACCACTAAAATAGAAGTATCATAACCTGGTAAAAAAAAATTCCCAAATAAACCTATTGGCTTTTGTACCATAATAACAGGCGTGATTCTCGAAACATCTTCGCTACATCAGTTTTGAATGTGTTAGTGTCATCAATTTTGAATGGGAAGGACTCATAAAATTCATAGGAATACTCATATTAGCCTGAATTTTCACAAAACCAAGATACCATTGATTGTGAAAAATATTCAAGTACCTTGATTTTAATTCAAAATCCAGATTTCAGGGCGGAATTTTGGCACATTAATTTCCTGCTAAATTTCAAAATTTTCTTCTTATTTTTATTCTATGCAGTGGCAGTACATACATAGGCAAGGATATAAATAAATAAAATGCCTTATGAGAGGAAATATTATAGATATATGCTCAATGAAGTGAGGACGGAAGCCCATCCCACAAAATAAGGCCACCATCTCCAAGGGTCAGTTATTACAACATTCAGGTGTCCCTGAAATCTCGGAGTATGTGGCCCTCCTTAAATTCTCGGAAATTTGGAGTAATCTGTAAAAGTAACCATTCATAAAAAAATTTATCTAAAAAGCCTTGCCAAAATAAATCATAGATATGTTTATAAGCTAGAAAACCTTTAACAAAATAAATCAAATATTATGTTGCACATGTGAGACCCCATTTTCACACAAGTACCAACATATCCTACTTGTCCATAAGGGTCGAATACATTAATATGCCACAAAGGATTTTGCCACTTGGTGGATTCACCCTTCATGGGCATTATGAGGAAACATCCTTCTAGTGACCAAACTTTGATACATAATGTTGTCAATGCATTTTTCACACTATCACTATTTTACCTCTCATGACCAAACTTTCAAAATGTCTTAAGAAATTGATGCCTCAAATGTTTCTAACTCCCAACAAACTTACATGCTTTGAAAACAATTCAACACTTAATTCCTTCATCAAAGGATATGCAATGATATCAATTTTACAATTACTTCATTTTTTACAATAATGTAATTAATGTATTGATATTCAATTTCAATCTGCTTGCTCTTGGAGATGTATGCTCCATCTTCAATCAATGACATAGTAGCCTGATTACGACAAAAGATTGAACTAGCCCATTGACTAAATCAAACTTCAAATACTTATAAAGCATCTACTCCATATGGCATAAATATCAATGCTACAAGCAATATACTTAGCTTCTAGAATATTTCAAGCAACATAACCATGTTTCTTGCTTGACTAAGAATACATCCACCTCTAAAGAGAAATACATGTTTAGATATTGATTTCCTATCACCTAGGTCTCCAACGAAGTCTGCATTAGAGTACCCTCTAGTCTTTAAATTATCAACTTGAAAGCATAATTTATAGTTTTTTGGTATTCTAAAAATACATGAGACTCTTTTTACGGCTTGCCAATGAGTCAAGCATAGGTTACTTTGGACTCCATACAAGACCGACTGCATGCCTCTAATCAAGTTCTTGTGCATAACATATAATACATTATACAACTTACAGCTTGAGCACATGGAATTATTTCTATCCCAACTTTGTCATTATACTTGATGGGCTCATTTTCTTCGATAATTTAAAAGCTATACAAACAAATGTATATATGGGCTTACAATTTTCCATCTTAAATCTCCTTAAAATGCTCTCCAGATACTTTTTTTCACATAAATATAGAAGTTCACAACTTCTATCTCTTGTTATTTTAATACCCGGGATAAAGGAAGCATCTCCCATATCCTTCATCTCAAAATTGAAACTAAGCTAACAAAATATCAACCTCATACAAAGATAAGATAACAAAATTGCTCCCATTGTTCCAAATATACACACAATGCTCTAATATATTGGCTACATAGCCAATTTTTGTGATTACATTGTGAAAAGTAAATTACTGATGCCGAGAAGGCTGCTTTAGACCATACAAAGATTTACTTAATTTGTATATTATATCTTCTGAGCATTTTAAGCACATATCCTTCACATTCCTTCATATATATGTTTTCCTTTAGTTCTTCATTTACAAATGCTATTTTGACACCCATTTGATATAATGCTAAACCATGATACGAAACTAATGCTAAGAATATCCTAATGGATGTGAATTTGGCTACTAAATAATAGGTCTCTACATAATCTATCCCTTCTTATTGTTGGGTATATGGCCTTTCAAGGCCTGAATAGCAATAGTCACTCATTCAATAGAAGTGATTGAGAGATAGAATATGGGTGCTTTGCAAAACGGGGGCCCAGATTCTTATACCCTGAGTAGTTGAGGTTATGAGAGTTTTACGTTCAAGAAAGCAATTTCTCAAGGAGGTGTGAGGGCCTCCTAGTCAGGATCTTGTTTATATTAGGCTCATGATTCTTGTGATTAGACAGGGCTTGGAGTATCCAATCGAGTACATAGAACCCGAATATTTTCATGAGTAACGGCCCTGTATAGGATGGTCATGATTTATGGGACATAAATCCGTATCCTGACACGAGACCATTCCATGGCATGTACACTAACGTTCGCATGGGAAGCCACTCTTCGAATTCCATTATCCGAGTTTCTCTCCCTTCATTTTAAATTCTCTACTCTCTCTCCCTCCATTCACTCTTCTCCCCCTTTAATCATTTGTCAACTCTCTGCTCCTCTGCATCTCTTCTTCTTCATTCTCTCAAGCCTCTCCATGCTACCCCTCCTACACTCTCTAAACCTCTATCCTTACCCGTTGTATCTCTCCTTCCTACCTCCCTAGATAAAGCCCTTCCTTCGGGCTCGTTCCCACCCCTCCCCCCCCCCCCCCCCCCCCCCCCCCCCCCCCTTTTTCTTCTACTCTTCTATTTGCCTGCAAGCCCACCCCCTCCTATTTTCCTCTGTCCTTTCTTTTCCTTCTGCAGTGTGCCGCCCACGGGCGTCTTCTTGCAAGGAAAGGCCAGAAGAGACTCTCAGCAGCACATTCTCACCCTTAACGACCAAGGGAGCTCGCTTTACCATAGATCACACAACTGAGCATCTTCAACTTTATCAAAGTTCAAAGATACTCACCTCGCTTCTGGGCATCTCCAATCTCTAGGAGTCTAGCGACAGAATATACTGTCCACTTTTTACTTTACTGGGCTCTTACTCTTCTCTGGATCCTCTTTACCCCTTTTTCTATTAGCCTTCCCCTCTTTTTTGACACTTTCCCTATCCGTAGCTTTTTCATTTTTCTATTATTTTCCATTTAGAGTTAGTCTACTATACTTCTTCTCCCCCTTGTATCTGAGCACCCGTTTTGTGGGATGCCATTCTTACCACACCTCAAACTTTTGTAATCTTTCATTTTTTATTCAACAAAGTTTAACCAGTTTCAAAAAAAAATAGAGACAGAGGGTAGAGAGAGGGAGAGAACAATTACAAAAAAACATGAAGTAGCCCACATCTTTTACAATGAGGACTTTTACGTTTTGTCTTTTTTTTTGTCCAACACTAGAACATTCCTTATGCTACCCCTCACTATTGAAAGAAGGACTCGTGTGCAGGAGGACCACACTCCCACTAAGTTCATGTTCTATTATATCAAAAGTTCAATTACAAGCACTCATAAGGCCTTTAATGGCCACACACACCCAACAACTATCACTGCATCACATATTCCTTTTACTTCATATAATACTACAACTTATACCATCAGAACTTCAACAAATGCCAGTCCAATAGATAGAGTAGACCAATCCATATACAAAATAAAGTTCAGAATAAAATTTATGTATGAGAAACATAATGGAAACTTTAAACTCAGATGATTTTCAATGCAAGAAACAAGGAACTCAACATCCGAATTCGAAATGAGTATGCTATACCACCCTTCGCATTCTTTCAAGTCTATCAATCTACTATACAATCTAAATTAAAAAGCCAAAAATTGCAGATCACAGGGAAGAAGAGCATCATAGATTTGTTCGGCCCAACAAAACAGACATCATAAAATTGCTTGCTAATAAGAAAGGAAAAAAATTAATTGAACTGTTGCTAATAATAAAAAGAAAGACAAGAAAGATAAATTAGAGAACCGCAGTAGAATTGGCTATGGTAACTAACCTGATGTGCTAACAACTGATTCTGAATATTCGTCAACTGATTTGCTTGCGTGGGCAGCATAGGAATATGCTGCCCAGACCTCGCCAAGCTCCCCAAAACCTGCTGTCCTCCCTGCCCAAACTGCCCGAGGGCCTGCGCGTACTGCCCAGCCCTTACTGAGCCTGCCCCATATGGTGCTTGGATCTGGTTTAACCTAGAGATAGAAGCTGACCTTTGAAGAGAGACTGGTTGATTTGATACCAAACAGTTTTGAGCTTGAAAACCAGAGGAACCAGAGGAAGAAGGAGAAGGGGAAGAAGAAGGGATTAATTGGGGTTGATGTGGTCTAAGAATGGGGTTTTGCTGGTAATCTAGGCTATGGTTTTGCGGTACTTGGGCTTGGTTTAAGGGTAATTGGCCTTGACTAAGGGGAACATTGGAGAGGTTTAGGGGGAGGGATTGAGCTGAGTTAAGGGGGACTTGGGTAGGGTTCAGTGGCAATTGGGGTGAAGAGTTTTGAGGGTTGGAGAGCTCTGAGGAGGCTGAAACAGAGGAATTAGGGTTGTTGTTTTGAATTAACGATTTTAGTGGTTCAGATGGGTTGTTGGGTTGGATTGCAGAAGGGTCTAATGGGTTTTTTGTGGGCGAATTCTCAGCCATGGCTGAGCGTTAGGGCTAGCTGGAGAGATGAGCTTTAGAAGCGCGCGCGAGAGGGAGAGAGCGGGAGAAAGAGAAAGACAGAGCTCTAAAGAAATAGTGCTCCAGACCCAACTCGGGTCCAGGTTTTGGAGCCGGACCCGATTAACCGGTCTAAAACATAGACGCGGACCTGAACTGGTTTGTAATATGTCCTTATGCATTTTGAATGCATGGAGTTTGGATGCATTTAGGTTTTGTACCCTCTTGTCTAAATATTTAAGGGGAAAATATCTTATTACTCTTTATTTTTAACTTTTATATCTCATCACATTTAACAATCAAAAATATTATTTGTTAGCAGAAGAGCTTCATCTTTTTTTTCTTCTAACCCCCTAAACCCTTTTTACTATGTATTATTGACCTCAACAACTTATAAAAGGACTTCATATTTCTCTCTAAACCTTCATTTCTCTAAAACCCAAAGTCTATCTTTCTCTCTCGAAAAGTCCATCTCTGTATCACATATAAGAATGTGTGCTTGTGTTCGAGCTCAAACTAAACTCCTTGACTAGTAAACTCACCAAAAAGCGAAGAGATGGATGGATTTTTAGAGAGAGGTGGAGTTTGAATAGGGTGTCATTTTAGTATTTGTTTGGATAAAAAATTTATAGTCAAAGGGTCCAGGGGATTGTAAGATATAAACGATTGAGACATTTTGCTTACAAGTAATATTTTCAATTCTTAAGTCTCACGTGATATAGAAGTTAAAAATAGGAGATAAGGAGATATTTTTCCAAATTTAAATATCTCAAACAACATTGACTTCGACACCGTGCATGAATTTTAATAGGGATAGTCTACCACGAGACCATGTATCATATATCTTTTGTACAAATAGGTCACAATCGCTATGTCCTTTAAATTTCAAAATGGGCATTCGGAAGAGCGTGAATAGACACAACATTATAAAAAAAATTCTCCAACTTCATGATTCACCTTAAACCATCCCATGAATGAGAATAGTTGTGATTTCTTTGTACAAAAGATAAAGGAAAAAATTTATATAAAGCCGAGGCTCTAAACAATCAAATTTGAGCCCACCTCAAAATTTTCACTAAAAGATGTTGTTTTGATGCCCAAATATCCTTAAATTGGTCATCTTGGCATCAAGATGCATAGAAATGAGAAAAAAATGGATTTCAAGTTTTGAAAATAGTGTATTTTGTAATGCATTTTTGAATCGTCAATATTCAAGATTTTCAAGTTTTCATAGATCTATCCATCTAAACTATTTTTTAAGCTTTAAACTTTATAAATACAAATGAAAATATATTTAAGTCTATCACAAAGATTTTCAGTATTAAAAACATATGTCTCGATACCATTTGAAGGTATGCTCTAATTAGATTGTTTAGAGCCTAGGCTCTGTACAAATCGCACCCAAAGATTAAGACAATCTCATTTTCATATGGATGTGGTTTACATATACTTGCAATACTAAACTGTAAAAGTACGGTGCATTTGAAAGATCCATCGAAAAGAGTCGTTTTGATGTTGAAAAACCGTCAAGAAAACAAAAAGAAATGTCTCTCGCTCTCTATCCAAAATCTTTTGCTAAACTTAAAAATCTCTCTCTCTCTCTCCTCTTAAGGTGTGGAGCACCCCTCTATTTCTTCTGATGGGTTTACGTGGTGGTTCGATCTCTCCATCTATAAATACATATAAATAAAGAGAGAGAGACTTTTAGGTGATTTTTATCCAAAAGATTCGTGGTTCTCTAACCATGATCAGTAATTATTGACCGTGGTTCTTCGTATCAGAGGCTTCCATAGTAGATTTTAGGCACTCAAATGGGGTTTTTCAACCTTTTTAGATTGAATTTTTTATGGTTATCTCCTTCTAGTAAATGGTTGTTTCCACTGACTTTGTGGGATTGGACTCTTGGGTCCTTTTTCCAATGAGGTTATAGGGTTCTCAAAGGAAGAGGCCGAGTCTCAAGTCTAGATAGAGAAGAGAATCATGAAGAGGTTAAGATAGAGATAAAAACATTAATTTCTTTCCCTTAACAATCATGTGTACTATATAAACTTTTTTTATGATGAGACAAACCTATCTATAATTGATTAAATCTTTTTCCAAAAAAACTAGATTGTGAATTATTAAGCACTTAGATCCCATTGTTCAAAATTTGGACGTTCACTGTTGAATTTTATGATGTGATTATCTTTTATGGATTTGTGATATATTATTATTTTTAGTATGTGATTTGTATGAGGTTGCAACCTTAAACAATCAAATTAAGGGCACCTTCAAATTTTATCATAAGATGTAATTTTGGTGTCAAAAAATCTTAGGATGGCATAGAAACTATTTGTATCTCTAATTATAAAATTTTAAACTCCAAAAATGGTTCAAATCAAGTAGGTCTATAAACATATGGAAATCTTGAAAATGGATGCTCTATATAAGTTGTTGCAAGATGGACTATTTTTGGGACTCGAAATCTTCTCTCGTTTGTTTTTTCCATATTCAGACATCTTGATGTTGAGATGATCAATTAGAGGGTTTTCCAACATTAAAACAATCTTTTCTTATGGATTCTTGATGTTGAGATGATCAATTAGAGGGTTTTCCAACATTAAAACAATATTTTCTTATGGATTTTTGTGGTGCGCCTTAATTCTACATTTTAAAGTTGCAATCTTATAAAAAAACTTTCCTCTTATATATATATATATATATATATTAATTTTAGCTTGAATGAAAACACTGATAAAATTTAAAATTAACAATACATCCCTCCCTCGATTAAAACCGCATCTATGAGTATTGTTAGACACCAAAATTTGCAAATGCTCCACAACCTAATGTAGACACCCCAATCTCGCTTGGAAAGGTTATGGATAGGTCGAAATATCCCAAGCAGACTACCCGGTCATTTTTAAACCATTCAGCCCACCAATACCCCTTCTTTGTAAACCTAGCCTCCACCAGACCCCTATTGCTCAAGGTAAGACCAAGGGCGTCAAGAGGCTGAACAAGGCGAGGCAGACCTAAAGCGGCCCAACTATGAAGTACTCAAAAGGAAAGGCTTTGATGTTACCTCAACAGGCACCAAAGCCCTACCCAAACTCCGACAACAATGTACCAGAAGCACCAAAATCATAGTAGAGGCGACCCAGGGCACCAAAGGCCTGGCACCACTCGCAATAGCGCCAACGCCATTCCCAATAGAGCCAAGTCCTGAACCCCCATATCCAAGCCACAATGGGATCCACTTTTGAGCTGCTATAGGATCAAGATGTCTAGCGGCAGAGCCAATGCCACCAACGCCATTTCCAATAGCAGTAGGTCCCAAGATCTTCATCGGGAAAGACCTGGCCGATGTGATTGAAGTGACGAGTTGACATGTCAGTCCGTACCCATCGTCATGGCAGGTCCGTACTGACATGTCAGCTGTCAGTACGGAGCCAGGTTGTCAATTTCTTATTAGATAATGATCTGATGCAAGTACAACCAAGACAACTGGTACCTAGCGATAGTCGAAATGTCGTCGGCACTAGTTGGAACCGCTTCAAACTGTGATTGATCAAATTAGAGCTATCAAAACACTACATGTATCCTAAACAGTGTCGGATGGCTGTCGGAATGCGGCCGGCGCTATTGCCCATGGTGCTAGAATCTGACAGGTTGTACAGAACCTACATTAATGAACAATTAATATCAAATGACCATCATTATTGCATCATTAATGACATAACATCATTCCAACCAGGGTCAGCGCCAATCCAAATAGCATCAAAGCTCTAATGGCCCAAAAACTCACACAAAGCTAGATACAGGCTGTCATGGGTTCATTTCACCTATAAAAAACCTATTTTTCCTCAAGAAAAAGGTCTAAGTTCACTTGATCTTGTGCTTAGATTATGCCCAAAAATCTCTTAATCTTAAGTCTAAGCTTGAGCTCGAGAGAAGACCCCCTTTGAGCAAACCCCCATCCTACCAAACCCTTCAATCCAAAGCTACAAAATACAAACTCCTTCAAGCCACACTTTAAACCGAAGGCGGTTCAGATAATCAAACCTTCTGGGACCCCTTCTTCTTATTTTTATGGCCTTGTTAAGAACCAATAAAGTTCGAGTTGATTGTGCAACTTACTATTTGAATCAGTGCTGACTCTAGGCGTTAGGCCTGGGGGCTGGCCTACATGTCGTTTCTCCTCTCGTTTCTCCTTTTTATTTGTTTTCCTAATATTTATTTTCATGCATCATTTGTATTTATTATTTCTTTCATCTTATTCTTTATTTCTTAATGTAGTTCCATTTTTCCTCTATTCATGCACTTTGTATCTATTTTTTTGAGCTAGATTTGTTTGTTTTCCTTTATTTTATCTCATTTTGACATTTTATGCTCCTTTATTTAATACTGCATTTATTGTATTATGTTAGTTATATTTAATCTCTTCTTCCTTGTTCTATCTCCTTTATTATATGATTATTTTTCTTTTTTAGGTTTGCATTTATTTCTCTTGATTGGTTATATTTATTTCCTTTTTTTTATCCCTTCATCCATAAGATCTTTTCCCTTTAAGATGATGTGTTTTCACTCCTCTTGAGTGGGTATTTATTTTTCTTCTTTGTTTCCTTCATACAGTGATGTAGATCTCTCTCTCCTTCACTTTCTTTTTCATTAAATAATGGTTCTTTTTCCTTTTAAAAGAATATTTTTTTTAGTTTTTATATTTATGTCTCTTCTTTGTTTCTCTTCTTTTGATAGTATAGATTCTCTTTCTTGTTCTTAATCACTCACTTACTCTATTTTGTAATAATATTTTCTTTTCTTATTATATCTATTTCTTTTGATCGGTTACGTTTATTCCTCTTTCTCCTCTCTTTCATTCAATAATGTAGATTTTCTCCATCATTCTCATTCTCTATCTGCTTTTAATACTTATTTTCTCTTTTCCTTTAAATTTTATTCAATATCTTAGCCTTTCTTCTACCCTCGATATATATATTTTTCTTATTCTTCACTATCTCCTAGTGGGGGTATGTATATATTTTTACCTTTCTCTTCCCTCCTCAATATATTTTCTTTTCTTGTTCTTCACTATCTCCTAGTGGGGTTATGTATATAGCTTTACCTGTATCTTTCCTCCTTTAATGAATCAATCTTTACTCTTCTCTATCTCTTTCGCCTTAACCCTCTTTCTTATGCTCTCTCCTTTTATTTATTTATTTTATTTAGTTTTATTACTTTTGTTACATGTCATTTATTAGCATTAGCTATCTTTTACCTTTTTCTTTTCAATTTTACTTCTCATGTTGCATTATTATCTTTATTCACATTTCATACTCCTATCCCTCTGTCTTGAAGATGAGGATCTCATCATTTTCCTTCTTTGAAATCACATACATATTTCTACACTCTTATCTCTGACTTTTATCATATGTCATGTATGCTTAGATTAGTTTTATATCCCTATCTCCATGCTTCTTAATTTTTTATTTTTTTTACGTTTAATTGTTAGATTTTTTATTCCTGTTTATTTGTATCTCCATAGCTTAGTCAATTATTTATGATTCTCTTCTTTTGTTCTCTTTCTAAATCTATTTTCTTAAAAACTTTCTTTTATCTACAAAGCCCTTTCAAAATCTTCTTGGTTGAGTTCTTAGATTAAGATAGTAGGGAAGTCGACTTTGTCAGCAATCCGAGAGGGATAAGGTCTTAGGATCCGATTCCCCCTCGACTCTACCAACTTATCGATTTGTTTGCACCTTAAATCAAGGTGGGAGCGTAGTCCCCTACCCGTAATTTCGAGTATAAATACCTAGATGCAGACCATGCAAAAAGAAAACCTAATATTGATTAGAGACCATGCAATATTTTTGGACAATTAGATCTAATAACTAAAAATTCATACATTATTCAAGAACTTAAAATTCGTTCTCTTTTTTTAAAATTGACCATGATGTTTCTATTCTGAATTCCAATCTTAAAGTTAGAAAAAGATCATCTTAAATTAAGTTTTATGTCTAAGGGAATAAAGTTGCTCCAACGAGAGTAAAACCAAAGGCACTCATGGAGAGATGGAATACTAATAGGAGTATTAATTCTACCAAAGTTGTGTTGATTCCTAAGAAGGATGTCATTTCATCTATCTTTGATGTGCCTCCATTAGCTTGCTCAATAGCTTATATAAAATCATTGCTAAATTCCTCGTTGAAAGCTTTAAATTGGTGATCACCTTCATCATTAAGGGTCCATAGATAAAATTATTACAGCTAGTGTTTTTGTTGTCCAAGAATGCATCCATTCAATATCGTTGCAAGGTGAGTCAGGTATTCTAATGAAACTTGACATGAAAAAAGCTTATGATAGAGTGAAGTGGCAAATTTTGATGGAGATTATGAAGCAAATGGTTTCGGGACTAAATGGAGAAGGTGAATTTGGGGTTGTCTTGTTAGCACCTATTACTCGATTCTTGTTAATGGTATAGATATTGAAGATCTTGCATTTATTTGTTATATATAATAAATGTATATTTCATAAGAAGTTACTCATTGTATTTTATCTTGCTATTCAAGTTAAGTTGCGGTGCAAGTTATCTCTGGTTATATTATATATACATGTTAATAATGGTCAATAGAGACAAGTTTCCTTTACCTCTTTGTGTGTTTGACATGGTATCAGATAGTCACAAATCGATTCCACCCATTGTTTAGGTTTATTTTACTTAAGATTAATTATTCTTTGATTAATTCATTTGTCACATTTCTTGTTCTTGTAGAGGATTGGAGTTCTTTTTTTATTGTGTACTTGATCACTACTTTCTTCAGAAAATCAGAGTTCGTTCTTCGGTCAATGAGAATTTTTTTTTTTTTTTTTTTTCAGTGAATCAGATATTCCTCCAGCCAATCAGGTTATTTTTCTCATAAATCAGTCTTTGTTTTTTATTACAATAATCTCTGTCTACCATTGCTTCTCTCCGCTCTTTTCTTTTTTATCTCAATTGTTATTTCTATCTCTCCCCATTACTTTCACGCCATTATCCTTAGGCAACTCTACATCCCAACTCTTTGCTTACAGATTAAAGCTTCTAACCCATACGTGGCAAGTTTTATTCTTTAAAGACATCAAAATTTTTATCATGAGTAGATCGAGAACTGGAAACCCAATAATTCAGAGACCCAGCCACTAAAAACCTTAGAATTTTAGAGACCACCAATAACCTTAAAAATCTAGATACCAAACCAAAAAGCCCTAGCAATTCCCACACACCAAGAACCCTTGATTGAGAAACTAAACTAACAAAAACCTAGACCTGAAATTACAATTGTTTTTGCAACTTTCGTTCATTTGCAAACTTTACGCCTAAATGTTGTAAATAAAATTCTGTTTTATTGCAAACTTTGCAAATAAAATTCCCTTCCTTTGGTTCCTTGATCACGTCCCTTTGCAAATTTCATCCCTTGGCCAATTCCTCCTTTTGGGTTCTTTGATCACATCCCTTTGTAAATTTTTGTTTCTTTCTTTCTCTCTCTTTCATTGAAGGATCTGGTATTTTGTTGCTTTTTCTTTTTTGGTTCCTTTGGTTTTTTTATTTGAATCCTTTTTTTTTTCTTTGTTGCTTCCTTTGGTTAATTGATTCTCTCTCTAACTTCTTTTGCTCCTTCTTTACTTTGTCTTTACTTAAAAAAAAAAAAATCTCATATGAGTTTTGATCTCTGATCCAAGTTCTTGATCACGTCTGAGAGTGCTCATACAATTTGAACTTGGCTTCTAAAAAAATAGATGTCATGGCCATAAAACTTTATGATAAAAACTACCTTGAGTGGCGGTTTCAATTTCAGTTTTTTGTTGAAGAAAAAGATTTGTGGGTTTATTGAGGCAATTGAGCCTTAACCTTATCCATCAAATACTAAAGAAACCCAGCAATAGAAAATCCACAATACAAAAATTGTTTCATGGATCCTCGGCTCCATGGATATGGACAATGGAAGACCAATGAGACGTTTTCGCACTGCGAAAGAAATGTGAGAATATCTGAAAACGGTTCATCAGTAATCAAATCTTGCACGATGATTCCGAACCTAATATGATATATTTACCTATGGACAGGGGGAAAAAACATTTAGGAATATTATACTGGTTTTATGAACATGTGGACAGAATATGAATATGTAAGTATAACATTTGTCACTAGTGCTTGTTGTATTACAAGTTTAAAAGCGATAAATGATGGCAGGAAGGTGATGCAGTTCCTAATGAAGTTGCGCTCAAAATATGAGATCATTCGAGCCGATCTTTTGAATCGCGAAACATTGCCCAATATGGCTGCCATTATAGGTAAGATACTTCATGAGGAGACGAGAATTGCAATACAGACCACCATTGAGGAAACAAATAATCTACATTTCCGTCGTTCATCGTATCATTCGTTATCTACGGGGTACATACCATAGCGGCCTATTTTTCTCCTCTAACTCTTCTCTCCAGTTACAAGCTTATGTTGATGCGGATTGGGCAGGTTGCAAAGATACTCGACGCTCGACCACTGGATGATGTATATTTCTTGGAGACTCTCTAATATCATGGAAATGTTAGAAACAATAAAATGTGTCCAAATCTTCTTCATAAGCCAAATACCGAGCAATATCCAAAGCTTGCAGTGAAATTTCTTGGTTGAGATGACTTTTATATGACCTCAATATCTTCATCAATCTCCTATGTCATTATGAGTGTCATACGCATTGCCTCCACTCCAGTGTTCCATGGTGGCACAAAGCATATAGAAGCTGATTGTCATTCAATTCATGAAAAATTCTTAGCTGGAGAAGTTACACTTCCACATATTGTCTCACATGAACAACTTGTAGATATTTTTACTAAGGCAATAACTCGCGCTCGTCTTGATTATCTCATTGACAAACTGATGCTGTTCAACCAACATCAGTTTAAGGGGGAGTGTAGAGATTGAAGATCTTATATTTATTTATTATATATGAAAATTGTATATTTCATAAGAAATTACTTATTATAGTTTATCTTGCTGTGAAAAGAAACTTGCACCGCAAGTTATCTCTAGTTGTATTATATATGCATGTTAAAAATGATCAATAGAGACAAGTTTCCTCTATCTCTTTGTGTGTTTGACAAATGGTTCCCCAAAAAGTTTATTTGGTGCAACTAGAGGTTTGAGACAAGGTGATCCACTATCTTCATTTCTTTTTACTTTGATTGCGGAAGCTTTTAGCCAGTTGATTTCCAAAGTTGAGAGATTTGAGAAAATCATAAGGTTTATAGTAGCTACTGGGGCTTTCTGTCTCGTATTTGTATATGGATGCCATGCTGATTTTTTGCGAAGTTAATGATTATAAGGCTCATATCTCACTAAATTATTTTCTCTTGTGAGGTGGTTTTGGGGTTAAAAGTAAATTTCAATAAGTCATCTCTTGTGGGGATTAATTGTGAGACTGGTTTACTAGATCATGTTGCTTCTATCCTTAGTTGTAAGTGGATTGTTTTTATATCACTTGTTTTGGCTTACCTTTATGTGATTCTAGATTATCTAGAATTAGTTTGGGATCTAGTAGTTAAAAGGGTGTATGAGAAGATTGATCTTTGTATGACCAAAGTGCTATATTTGGGAGGACGTGTAACCTTGGTGATATATTGTCTAGCAAACCTTCCTATGTACCAGATGTCGCTTCTTGTTATGCCTTCCTCGGTTTGTAAGGATCTAGAAAAGCTAATGAGGAACTTTTTTATGGGAAAATGTTGATCAAAAGATCAAAGTATGACCTGGTCAGTTGCAACAAGGTTTGTAAACATGTCTATATTAGCCAAGTGGTGGTGGAGGGTTCTACTTTGTGATGACCAGTTATAGAAATAAATTATTGAGGTCAATTATGGTTTTAGCCATGACTCTTTCATGGGTGGTTGGCTCTCTAGGAGAGCTCAGGCTTCATATTTTTGGAAAAGAATTTGGAATGTTAAAGAAGTGATTAGAAGGAATATTAGATGGGTAGTTGGTAGAGGAGATAAGATTAACTTTGACATCATAGTGTGTAAGTAATTGTGTTTTAAAATTATCCTACGACTGTTTGATAGAGCTTCAAATCAATCTGCTCGGGTAATGGATTTGTGGGGATTGCAAGGGCATATTTCTTATTGGAATTTGGAGTGTGTTTACAATAGAATGTCGGATGCAATCATTGACCAATTGTTCGCATTGCATAATGATCTTAACCTAGTATACATTTATTCGCATGGTGAAGATAAGGTGATTTGGGAATATGAGCAGGATGGCATCTTCTCAGTCAAGTACCTTTATAGATTGCTATTTCATGATTGATTTAGAGAAGATCGAAGCTCCGTCAATGTCATTTGGAAGTTGCTCATTCCGCACGAAATTCAGGCTTTCTTGTAGATTCTTCTTCAAAATAAGACCATTACAATGTGCAATTTGAGAAGAGGAGGTAAGACACTGGTAAATGTTTGTTTATTTTGTATGGGGGATGAAGGGAGTGGTAGTCATCTCTTTCAATACTGCCCTCTCTCTAGCTATTTGGAGTTGGGCTATAGGTTTGATGTGAATTCATCTCATGCTGCATCATAAGCAATTCCATATTTTCACGCATTTGGAATTCACAATCCGAAATGGGGACGAATTGTGTGGAAGATGTTCAAGGCAGCCACACTATAGGAGATTTGGAAGGAGATGAACGTAAGGACTTTCGAAGGTATTATTATTGGGACAGAAGATATTAAAATAAAAATCTTGGATGACTTATAAATTAGTTCTCTATTACAAAGGAAGGCTTTAAAGTTTCGAAGGTGAATGTATGAATAAATTTAACGCATATTGTAACAAATGCTTATTGGTGTATTAGACCAAGAAGTAGATGGCACCCGCCTTTGAAAGGTTGTCTTAAGCTGAATTTTGATAAAAGTTCTTTGGGAACCCATGCCAGGCTGGTTGTGGTGGGGTGGTGAAGAATTCTCATAGTAATGTTCTTCTTTCCTATGCAGGCCCTTAAGTTTCAACATACTAATCATGCTGAATTTTCCTCTTTGACTTAGATTGTCGAATGATAGATATCCAACACATGTTGTATTGTGGAAGGTGATTCATTGAATGTGGTTAATTCATGTACTAAGCGTAGCAGACCACCATGGAGAGTTTTTTTGATATGGTTAGATGTTATGGACATCTGTGAGAACATGATGGTCTCGTTCCAATATGTTTATTGTGACACCAATTCCGCAGCTAATGGCCTTGTTAAGTTTGGTGCAAACCTAGAATTGACTTTAGTTTCTGATGGTGTGATTAATGTATAATTCTATTGTAACTCTTCATTTTATTAATAAAATAACGTAACATTGAAAGGAAAAAAAAAAAAGCCCAAAGGTGCTCATATTAAAGGAGGTTTGTTAGAATTAATGGGAATGTAGAATTAGAACTTCATTGCTTATCAATTGCCATTAGATTGTGAATAGTAATATGCAAGAGAAATAAAGAAAGCAATAAATTCACACAATTGTGGAAAACTTCTTGTCCTAAAATGTCATCACCATCCAACCAATTGATGCATAGTGATGAAGAGAATAAGGGCGCTACCAAACAGGTCATCTCATGTCCCTTGTTGGCCCTATTTTCACCGTTATCATCCATCAATTTGATTGGTATTTAAGGCATGTTTGATTTTCAGAAGACACGTTAGCATTTCCTTATTTGATCATGGGTGGACACCTTGTACCTACTTGCCTTATATTTAAGGCTAAAATCTGGATACTGCCAATTCCATGGGGGACCATAGAACTTGAGGTATCCACTTCCATAGAAGATGCAATTTTCAAAACCACATCTTCCAGAATCAAACATGCTTTTATGCTCATTTGTACCATTGTGTCACATCAGTTGAAGACTTCGTATAAGATTTAACCTACTGAAGTTTGCTTTGATCAAGTAAAGTTCGTTCTAGATACCTGTATCTATTGAGTAATAATATAATTTACCAAATTCCAAAGTAACTTCCCTTGGAAACTCTGCAATAGGTGTACTCAAATAGTTTTAAGATTGGCTCTTTAAATAAAATTATTCATTTACAATTGCCTTGATTTATCGATTCCTATACATTCTTTACTTATTATCCAATTCTTCAAATATTTAAATAGTCAAAGCAACTTCTCAATTTTATCAAACCATTTACACAATTTTTAAATTTTCTTTTATAAATATTTTATGCAATGAACAATTCCTATATTTTTTGGTTCTGTATTGGCGATCGCTTGAAGGCACAAGGGGAAAACAAAGCAAAGTGCATCGTGAAAAATGAATATTTCATGCAACAAGCAAATCCTATATGTTTGAAGGCACATGATGCAGGGAAAGTAAAGCGCATTCACGGGGCACGGGCCAACAATGCCCATTCACGGCATACTAGCATGTAGTGCGCATTATTCAGAGTAAGATTTGGTGCGCATTGAATATTACATTCATTTAAATGTGCGAGAGCAAAACACTATGGGAAATGCATTGGGCACACGTTGTGCACGCACAACACGTAACAAGGTGACGTGGCATGTTGTGCACAACACGATACTTATTATGCAATTGATAATGTCTAAATATGGGGACGGTTGAAATGTGTAGAGTTTTGGTTTGAGGGTATTTGGCACTACAACTGCAGAGCTCTAAAAGAGCTTTATGCAAATTAACAATATACCCAATTTCAAGTCATGAGCAAAAAGTTATGGTCGCTTGAACACGTAGCTCGTTCTTGAGGTCCAGGAATTTGAGGATGGTGAGATATTCTACTTGGGGGTGATTGAAATATATAGAGTTTCGGTTTGGGGGTATTTGGTTCCAAAACTATAGAGCTCTAAAAGAGCATCCCATAGAGGACTAATCCTAAGTTGTCAAAAGAGGTCTAGAGCTCATTCATCATATCTTGATGACTTCTATGACATAAATGAGGAGATTTATACCATTGTATTGACCTAGATGAAATTGATGATCCATTTGACTTCGATGTTATGATGAAGTCTCAAGAATGTCTTAATACCATAAGAGAAAATTAAAGTCTTGGATTTGTGGGACGTATGCTCAGATATGAAACTTATATTTTACAAATGGGTATTAAAAAAGAAGCTAAAATCTAATAGATATGTTGGTAAATTCAAAGCTAGGTTAATAGCAAAAGGCTTTACCCAAAGAGAGGGAGTCAATAATGTTAAAACTTATTCTTCTGTTGCAATGTTTATATCTATTAAAATAATATTGACAATCGTTGTTCACTTTGACATAAAACTTTACCAAATGGATGTAAAGATTGTATTTTTTAATTGTGAAAGAAATCGTTTACCTGAAGCAACCCGAGGGCTTCATAGTTGAGGGCCAAGAAAATAAATTATATAAATTAAATAAGTTCTTATATTGTTTAAAGCAATCTTGAAGACATAATGCTATTCTTCAAATAGGATATGAAATAAAGAGATTGGACTATTATGCGTATGTCTTGAAGAATGGGATGTTTTTAGGACGATAGCAAGTCCACCTGAGGGTATGTTTTCCTCTTTGAAGATGTAGTTGTTTATTCGTCTAGTACGAAACAATGGTGTGTTGCTTGATACACATAGAAAACAAAATGCATTGCATGTAGCAGTGCTTGTATTCATGCCATTTAAATAGAGCGCTCCATAGAAGCTTTGAAGCTTCAAATAATTGACGTATCAATTCAAATGTTTTGTGATAATTAAGCTGCAATTAAACTAATACAGAGTAGAGCAAATAGTTTTAAAGAAAGACCCATAGAGGTACAATATCACTACATTCAGTTATTATCAATTACTTGCCCTGGTCTGATATGATTGTTGACCCATTGACAAAGGGTCTAATTGTAAAACTATTTTTTAAAGCATATTAACTTAATCAGACTTAGAAGTACCTAAGTTAGATGGTTGTCATGACAAGTCAGGAAAAATCAATATATCGGCTCACCATAAAATCAGAATTAAACCAGTTATAGTCCAAAAAAAAAACAATCAGTTTTGGTCCTAAAAGCCAGATGCAAAAATTTAGGGTAAAAATACATATTGGCAAAAACATTGGTATAAGAATAGCACAAATATATTGAATTAGACTAAAAAAATCGAAGTGAAAAATTGCATATTTTTTTAAAAATAAAAATTCAAAATTGTAAAAGAATAAACAATTCCATAGATAAACCCAATATTTGGGGATCTAAAAGGTAAAGTTAAAAAAGAAAAAGCTTTCTATGTGACTCCACCCACATATAAATTATATGTGACCTCCATTTCTCAGTTGTTCGATCTAAATAGATAGTTGGGATTGCTCATGTCACAATGTCACACAAAAATGTTATTCGAAATTTTTTTTTTTTCTACAAAACCTTTTTTAGTGAAATTTGGGGGATCCCATCTTCTTATTAGGGAGCACCTATAAAAAAAACTTTCTCGTGAAAAAACATGAAAAGGCCAAACTTCCCCCAAAAGTTTAAGGGTTATTCTGATAAATTTCCACCTAGGGAAATAGTTTATTATTATTTTCATGATGTGCACCCCGATAAGATGTATGCATGCCCTAAATTTCAATACAAAATGATTTATAGAATAATGATTAAAATAAAATACGATGAACTATCAAATCAAGATCTAATGCTTGGGAGCTATCCTGTGATATTGTGACTCAAATTATCCCATCTATCTACTTAGATTTGACGGCTGAGAGCAAAGGTCACATATACTTTATCTGTGAGTGGGGTCCATGTAAGGCTTTCCTTAAAAAAGAAAGGTATTCACCTTTCCAAAGACATATTTTTTTTTTATTTTTTTAAAGTAAAAGTTTCCAATTTTAAATTTTTTAAAAAAGGGATGGCAGCGCACCCCAGCTGAATACCTCCACCAACCAAAAGTTTGTAAGCCCCACCCATTTTTCAAAAGTTTAGTTAACTTATTCACTTATAGTATCATTTTTTTGCATTAATTTTTTTAAAAAAATCAATATAATGCTTTTAAAAAGTTTTCCTTAATAAGTTGCGTTTTTTTCCCGATTTTTTGAAAATCTTAATTTTAAACTTTTGAAAAAAAAATCTCTGAATTTTTAAAAAAATCGCGTTTAAATCGGCAATTTGCTAACTATGATCATGAGTGACAAATCTACATTAGTATGAAAATCCTTAATGATGGACATCATAGACATATGTCATGAGAGCATATTCGCGAAAGCATAGGAAAAACCTCATAACAAAATATTGTCATAATGGTCATACTCAAATGTAGGAATATACCTATGACAAATGATTGCTTTCAGCCCTCATGGCCAAATGAGAGATGTTGGAATGTATGGCCATGGGGCCTCACACTGCCTAGCTATTTTTATGGGAGGAATCTTACGGGTGCATTTTTTTTAATGCTCATCATTTGTTAAAATATTTTTTAAATATAATATGCATATAACTATTTATTTTTTCTTAAATGGTCATATGAGATTATGATAAGCATCCCTGATATCTGGGATGCTGTTTTTCAGAGACCCGTTGAGAAAATGAATGTTGGGCTGCCTCTTCTTTCATACATGTAAGGGAGTTTAGGGAGCAGAAAAACACAGTGAAACTTATAGAGCTCCTGTGTTTTTAGAAAGTTGTTTTTCTAGAAAAAAGCTTCCTGAATCAAAATTCAGGCTTTGCAATTACCAGCCTCACGGTATACCACCTATCAGATCTGGGCTTGGCATTTGTCCTTGCTCCAAAAGTTTGCTTTCAGTTTTGTTATTTAAAATATATCTTATAATAAAAGCTGCAAGCCAACCATTCTAGTTTGGGTCGAATTAAGTAATTAGGATTCTTCATTTTTTATTTTTTCGTTTCTTATGAAACTGAAATTGAGTTCGGGGATTATTTCATCTTTTGTTTTATCTTATGATATTTTTGTCTTTTTTGTTGTAGATAATTAAAGGGTATATTTAAAAGCTTAATTTTCAAAAGATGAAAGGTTAGGATTTAATAGTAATTAAGGTTTCATAAGGACCAAGTCAAGTTTTAAATTGTTCCCCTATAATTTGTTTTTTTTTAAGTGTTGGCCAAAGTAAGGCAAGAGGAATAAAAGGTGATTGCTAGTATTATGGAAGTATCTTTTTCTTTTTCTTTTTTTTTTTGCTAGGGGGGGAGGGGCGGGGGGATTCCTTTGATTCTCTTATCTTGTAATAGTTTTTATTTTTATTTTTTATTTTATTTTCTTATAACTTACTCCTCGTATCAATTTCTATCAGAGGTTTAAAAGATCCATCCATCACAATGTCATCAAAACCTGTGCTTGCCGTTGAGGATATACTACCATAATAAAAGTATTAAACGAGAGATCATCGAACTTCATAGGGAACTTCGAGGATCAATCAACAAAGTAAATTAGTGTTTGAAACGATTGAAAAATGCATGTTGTCAAGAAGACAATGGTCAAAACACAATAGGTTCAGCATCAAATTGCAACCGAGATCAATTAGAGAAAAAACTTGAATATATTGGCTATCATGAAAAGGTAAATCTGAATGTCCAAATTGCTGAGAATAATCCAAAATTACCCTTAATTTTGGTACACAATTATGAAGAAGAAGACACACAAGTTTTGTCATATGAAATATAACCTTATGAGCTTGAAGCATAAATCAAAACTATACTTTGACATCCCAAAATCCCATTGTACCTGTTAAAGCAGAAAGGGACCTAGGCAAGTGGCAGAGTTCCATCACCAACACATAAAAAGGCCTCTAAAGGATAGTTGAATATGAGCAGTTTGAAATCCGGTTTTTCTAACCCTAAGAAAATGATGCAATTAGGATTTTTTTTTTCTTAATTTAAAGTTTTAAGGATTCTTTTTTTTAGTAGTTCAGTAAAGAAGTGGTCGATCTACCCGTAATAGAAATGGAACTCAAGATGTCATATTGTGGTGACCTTCACTCTGGCCACGTAGCCTCAAACCCATTTCTAAATGATCAATATTGGGTTTGCCTTTATTTTGTCTATTATTTGTTTTATTTCAGGGTAGAAAAATGCAAGTTAGAGTTGGAAGTTTAACTTTTTTAAAGATGATAAATTGTGTTTTAATAGTGATAAAGGTTTCTTAAACAGTAAAGTTAGGTTTTTATGTTTGGACCCGGTTTCTATGCAACCAAGCCCCATATGTAGAAATGTTGACGTATTAATAAATCTATTTTTGAGATGGATTTTTTACTTAATTTTTAAGGGCATGTAATCTCTAACATGGAGATCATTAATATGAAAAAAGAAGTAAATTTTAAAATTTAGAAATAATAAGTCTAGAAAGAAAACATTTAGACCGTTAGTTTCTATTGTTTTTAAATAGAACACATACTTACATCCATCTTTAAGATTGATGCTTTACACTTTTTGGACTGCATATGTTGTCATGACGTCCAGCCCGCATGAAACAATTTTTCTTTATGTTTTTTTCTATAAATATGTATATATTCGATAAGAAATAAAGGATAAAAAGGACAGTTGATTTGAAAGATAATACTCTCACACTTTTTTTTGTGTTTATTGTTTATTTAAATATTTTTAATTTTTGTTTTTCTCCCTCTTCCCTACATCACTTTAGGCGTCATATCTACCATGCACTATGGTTTATCCTTCATAGGCACCTAGATTACCCTACAACCATTTTCTCTCATTAAAATACCCGTTTATTGGATCTCATTCACTTTCATACGTCCATCTCAACGATCCATGCGAGTTTTGCGTATGAATCAAGTATGATTTGGCATGCTCAGATTCCACACATCGTATCACAGACCCCAAAGACACATATGCTTTCTCTTCTTTTCTTGTTGTTTGCTTTTTAGTTTTTGTCTTTTATATTTTAATTTGATTTCAAAATCATTAATTTGATTTCAAAATCATTAATTTGATTTATTTCAAACTTAGGTCCTAGTTTCACTAATTTTTAAGGGTGCGGTTTGTAGAGAGCCTAGGCTTTAAACAATCAAATTAGAGCCCACCTTCAAATAATGTCCAGAAATATGGTTTTAATATTTTACAATAGCCTTAAAATATATTTTTATATTTAATTATAAAATTTGAAGCTTCAAAAATAGTGTAGATCGAGTAGATCTATGAAGACTTAAAAATTTTGAAAATTGATGGTCCAAAAATGCATTACAAGATGCACTATTTCTAAAACTTGAAATCCATTTTTTTCTTATGTCCATGCATCTCGATGTCGAGATGATCAATTTGATGACATTTGAGCATCAAAACAATATCTTCTAGTGAAAATTTTGAGGTGGACTCTAATTTGATTGTTTAGAGCCTCGGTTCTATATAAACTTGTTCCAATTTTTAATCACATTTTGATTCCAAAACATCTTAAGATCGCTCCCTAGGCGGTACACCGACACAAAGATACATTTGTATTTTGGCTAGATAATATATTTAAAATATGCGTATTAATGCATATGGAAAAAGTTTATATAAGGTTGACATCTTAAACTGTAGAATTAAGGTGCGCCTAAAAAATCCATCGAAAAAGGCTATTTGGATATTGGAAAACCATCTAAAGATCATCTCGACATCAATATGTATGAATATTAAATAAAAAGAAAAAAGATTTTAAGTCTAAAAAATAGTGCATCTTGCAACGCATTATTTAGACCATCCATTTTCATGATTTTCATACATTATAAGTTTGCTTGATTCGAACCATTTTTAGAGTTTAAAATTTTATACTTAGATATAAAAAGATATTAGAGATTCTCAGGCCATCCTAAAAAAAATTTGACACTAAAACTGCATTTTATAACAAAGTTTGGTGATACGTCTTACTTTGATTGTTTAAAGTCCCAACCTTGTGCAACCTCACACTATATGTATTTTACTTTTGTTTTCCTCCAAATCGGCCATAGAACCAAAGCACCTCACTCTTTTACCGAGCATATTGAAAAACCCTTTGAAGCATATCTAATAGGACCCGGTTTCTATGCGGCCGAGCCCACATATGTAGAAATGCAAGCCTATTAATAAATATATTTTTTAGATGGATTTTTAAACTTAATTTTTAAGGACATGTAATCTCTACCATGGAGATCACGAATATGAAAAAATACATGAATTTTAAAATCTAGAAATAATGATTCTAGTAAGAAAATATTTGGACCGTTAATTTCCATTGTTTTTAGATAAAACACATACTTGCATCCATCTTTGAGATGGATGCTTTACACTTTTTAGACTGCATATGTAGTCATGCGGTCCAGCCAGCATGAAACAATTTTCCTGACTAATAAAATTATTACAAAAAATAAAAAATGACTTGCCTTTGCATATATCTGCGATAGGGTAATAACTACTGCGTTGGTACATCTTTCCATGTAACAGTTAACTAATTTTGCTAGCGATTGCCTTATCCCAAAAGATGTCATGCTCCTGACGGAGCATGATGTCTATTTACTATCTCTAAATATAATCTAATGGAGGATAACTTTTAGGATCTCAAATTTTGAGGATATAATATCTTCCATCCATATGCTAAACTCAATTAAAAAAAATTTAAGTCGTATTCTCTATGGGATTAAAAAATAACAATGCCTCAAGATTGAATAGAAACCATCCAATTTTTCAAGGTGAGGTCTAAGCAATAAAAAAGTCAAAAATCATTTTTTTATTGTGAATATAGTCATCAAGTGAATTTTATATTTTTCCCAAATTTTCAAAGACAAAAAAAAAGGGTGTGGTTTGTATAAGGCCGAAGCCCTAAACAATCAAAGTAAGGTACACTTTCAAAGAGTGTCGAAAGATATTTTTTCATTATTGAAAATCTTTGTGATAGCCTAAAAATTTATTTTCATCTCTAAATTTATAAATTTAAAGTTTAAAATAGTATAGATCTAGCAGATCTACAAACAATCGAAAATCTTGAAAATCGACAGTCCAGATAGTGCATTACATGATGCACCATTTCCAAAACTCAAAATCCATGTTTCCTCATGTCCATGCATCTTGAGGTCGAGATGATCGATTTGAGGAGTTTTGGGCATCAAAGCAACCTCTTCTAGTAAATTTTTTAGGTGAGCCTTAATTTGATTGTTTAGGGCCTCACCCTTATATAAACTTTTAAATTTTTGAGGTGCATCGTAATTTGATTGTTTAGGGCCTCACCCTTATATAAACTTTTTCAAAAAAAACAAAAATCTTCTCAAATAAATTTTCCGCTTGAGAGAGTACATGTACAACATATGCTCCCATGGAAGTATAGCATAAGTGCTCTTGCCTCATTATGTCATTATGGTTACAACTTTCAAGTAGGCGACATTTAAGTTCATTCTGTTGGTTCCCATGTTGGCTTTTTTTGTTTTTTTGTTTTTTTTTTTTTAAGGGTAATTCAGTGGGGAAGACAACCCCTACCCATTTTTTTCAAGTAGATTAGGATTTGGCTTTTTTAAAGTACTAGTATATTCGCGGTAGAAATTAAAACTACAATGTGGTTATTAAGATGTGGGGTGCTACCACCACGACCCCAGCCCCACGTCGGCCTTATTGAAATTAGAAGGAGAATGAATAGGTTGGATGGATTTCTGCACCAAACAACCTAACTTTTTGTTATTTATGATAGATGTTGTAAGGTTTGATGTAATTATCTTTAGTAAAATATTGCCCCTTACAGTTAAACCATATCATGAGTGGTCTGGCGCCACGGATTTCAAAAAGTTATTTTAGCTTAGCTAAAATATCAAAAAGTTATTTTAGCTTAGCTAAAATATTTGATGCTCCTGTAGAAGTATGTTGTCTATTTACACTCTCGGGTAAAACTCAATTTAGGAGCACTCTTAGGACTCAAACTTTCAGTATAACTTCTGCAGCCCATAGACTAATCTCAACAAAAACAAAATTTTCTCAAACGGCACTCATGTACTTGAAAATATAAAAATAAAAAAAATCATGTCTTTCGATTGAATAGAACATCATAATTTTTAGGGCTGAGATCTAAGTATAGAAATCTCAAAATTCCATTGTTTTCTTTTAAATAATCACCTTGTGATTTTTAGGTGGTTCCCAAACCTTCATATGTTGTACCTGATGGAGTATGTGTACAGTATGCTCCTATAGGAGCATAGTATAGGTGCTCTTTAATTTATCTTGACCCCAAAACTCTCAAAGCATTCTTATTCATCTTTGATGCAGGGAAAATGGTTTGGAGTGCATAAAATGCCCCAAACATATTTTTCACTGTTGAGCAGATAAAATTCTCCAAATCAACCCATGTTCCAATATTGACCATGGAAATTATATTAGTTCATATGAAAATTCAGGTCCTGCAGGCTTTGGTGGTATCATTAGGGACCATAGGGGCAAACATATTTATACTTCTTATGGTCTATATTGTACAAAAACAATGAACAAGGTAGAAGCTAGAGGTTTATTGGATGGATTGAAACTGCTTATAGAACTTAATAGACATTACATTGTTGGAGGTAACTCGATCAATGTTATTGTTTGGGTAAAAGGGGAGACAAAGCCTTGGCCGATTAGGTTTAAAGCAAGAACCTGGATTAGTCGAAAACTCATCAAAATTAATATTTGATGTGTTTTGGCCAGTCAAACTACCCAATTGATCAACCAACTAAACGAAATTGAAAATATTTGTTTAATATATTTTAAAAGTTTAAACTATTATTCTTGTTTTTCTTTTTAAAATTTGATTCCACCAATTCAACCCGCTGTCAAACCAGTTTTGATCTATTACAGCCCTTCACCAATTTGGTGGATGTCCGATCCTACAAACCATGTTCACAATATTATGCATAGCCATTCACGAACCCTACTAGCCGACTAGGCCACTCACCTTGCCAAATGTTTGCACCACCTACTACCAACTCCAAATCAAATATTCATATTCAAAGGGTCAATGGTCAAAACAAACAGGCATCTACTTTTTTTCACCAAACAACTAACCAATAATTTATTAATCGAAACAACAACCTTACTACTATCCTATGTGTGTTGGATTATGGGATCAATTTCCAAATAGAATATTTACTCGTTTAGATTTTCACACCAAAAAGTTAAAGACTACAAAAAGAGGTCTTCACCACCCATTACACGCATTTGACTTTTGGAGTGCCCAATATAATTTTTACTCTTTACACCATTCTACTATTTAATATCTAAAGGTGTAGCTTCTAAGTCCAAAATTTTATTCAGATTCATCATAATAAAGCTGTCGTAAAGTTTTATGTTGGTTGTTTATTTAACACAACCAACCTCCTTTATCCGAGTTTGAGACGGGTTAAAAAAAAGTTTAAAGTCCTAACCCTTCTTAGACATAAGTTTAATATTTTATTGACATACTAAAAATTATTCACTAAGTATTTTTTTAATTTTTTTTTAAACTGGTAACGAAATTTCATTGAGTGAATGAAAGAGTGATAAAACAACGGCCATTAAACCCCAAAAGAAGGAAAATAAAATGAAGAAAAGAAAGCCTTGACTAAAAATAAGGATGGGGAAGGAGGTGTGGGCTTGTATAATAAGGCCTCGTTTGGATGCTGCGAATCGTGATTTTGGCCCTGTTTAACTATTTTTGGTGAACTAGCTTTACTTGAAATGTCACCCACTTTATACCCCAGTTTGGGTGTGTGTTCAAAAAATTAAACTCTACCATTTTGTGAGTTGGATAATGAAGCTACCAATTTTTATCCTTTTAAGGTACCAATCAAAGTAAGTTGCAGCCCTAAATTTTATCATGAGATGCAATTTTGGTGTCGAAAATTTTTAAGATGGTATGAAAATCTATTTTTTTCTCTAACTATAAAATTTCAAACTTCAAAAATAGTTCAAATCAAGCAGATCTATAAACATATGAAAACTTTGAAAATGGACAGTCTAGATAATGTATTGCAAGAAAAACTATTATTAAGACTTAAAATCTCTTTCTTTATCCATATCTATACATATTGATGTTGATATGATCAACTACATGTTTTTTCAACATCAACACAACCTGTTCCCAAGGATTTAAGAGGTACACCTTAATTCTATATTTTAATATGTTAACCTTATATAAACTTTTTCCATTAAATAAGAATAAACAATAAACAAGCTCGAAGTTTACAAATAGATCTGCATATTGAGTCTAAATTTTAAAGTGAAACTGCGTTTGTCTTCTATAGACGACTGCAAATAAACAGGAGAAATAACTATATACTCTAGTTTACTGGTGGCGGGATAATCTATGTTATCCTCCTGCGAGAGCATATTGTACACTTGCCCCCTCAGGCGAAATACCTATTTGGCAGGATTTTTTTTAAGAAAAATCTTTAAGATCAATTTAACCATCACTTTAATGATTTTTTTTAAAACAAACAGAAAAAAAAAAAGAAAGAAAGATGAAGAAAAGATTTTGAGTTCTTCATAGACCTTGCCCTCCACAAAAAAAAGCCTTTGTTTAGTTTTGGGATGTTATATTTTTAGAAACAACCATTCCTTTTTTTTTCCTTTTCTCTTTAAAATGTTGAGTTTTTGCTTTGTATTACTTAACAACGAACGCATATGTAAAGTGCATATGAAAAAAGGATTTTATAAGACCATTTATCTTTGTTACAACGAGGTCACAAATACTTTTAGCCATCATATATCAAAATATTGGACAATCTAGATTTTTTTTTATGAATTTTAAATCTAATCAATGACATTCTCACCACACCAATTTGAAAAATGATGACTGTGACATCCTTTACCAAAAGTACATCGTTTATTTGTAAACTTTTCCTACGAAAATAAACTCCACAATCAAGTGACACTTAAAAAATTAAAAAACTCGGGTATACTACCTTGTGACACCCAATTAAAATGTTGTCCACCTCCGCGGGCCAATAAATCAATCTCCTTCTTGGCTTAACCACATCATTCATTCACTCCCTATCTAGTAATATTTTTTGGACCTCAAGTTTTGGGATATATCATCCTCGATCTAGCTAGGGGTGGCAACAGCCGGACCTGGGCATGGACCAGGATCCGACCTAAAAATCAAAATATTTATATTTTTAAATATATTTAAATGCATTTTATAAATTGGGACTCGAAAAATTAAAGTGGGGCCCAGACCTGGACCCAGGCTCGAATAGTGTTCAAGTCCAAGATTTAGACATGTATCCGACAGGCTGGGTTCAGTTTTTTGACCCAATACCCATACTTGAGTCGGGTCTAACCGTTAGGTCCTGGGTCAGATCTGGGTCTATTGCCACCCATAAACCTAGCAATTAGTCCGGGAAAACAAAAAATTTGAATGCATTGTATGTAAATAATTAGGCCATATCTAAGTATTTAGTAGCTCAAAATAAAATGTATATATTTTTAATTTTTTTGATGCTAAAATAGATCCAAATTTTCAGATCTAATAGATCATCCTAAGTTTGCCCTTTCATGCAAGGGAAGAAGTGCACAATAGGCCTGTAGTAAGAACTCATTGTATACATAAAATTCATATTATCTTGGCTCCACGTGAATGGGTTGTACTGGTGCCAGTTTTTCATGCCAAATAGGTTTATGTAATGAGCAATGTGCTGGACGGCATTTATGGTCCAAGAGCATAAACCATGCATCTTAAATATGGATGCAAGCAGGTGGTCTATCAAAAGCAATTGAAATTGACCGTCTAAATGTTTTTTTAATATAAATATTATTTATAATTTTTAAATTTTATTTATTATTTTATATTTATGATCTTCATGTTAAAAATTATATATTCTCTAAAGAACGATTGTTTCGTTCGGGCTGGACCACATTTCTACAATATGTGGTTTAGACGTATAAATCCATCTAAAAATAATTGTACCTATGGTCCAAATTTCTTAATATAATTAATTTTTTAGTTTTCAAAATGTATTTATTTTTCATATTCATGATCTCCATGTTAAAGATATTATATTCTCTACAAATTAGGATCAAATTATATTAAAAAAATATATTTATTGCCAAGCTCGTATTTCTACAATACTAACAATGTCATTCTCTAAAAATTAGGATCAAATTCTATTTCAAAAATAAATTTATTAAGGGGCCCACATTTTTCCATGTGCGGGTTTGGCCACATGCTAACGACATCTTTTATAGCAAGAAATATGTTCTATTGGAAATTTTCCTCCATTAACCCGTGACTCTTTCAAGGGATTATAATGCGACCCTTTATGTTTGTTACAAAGAGGTCATAACTAATCCTAGTCATTAGATGTTAAATTGGATGGCTTGAAATGTTTTACGAAGTTTTAAAAATTATTTTTAAACTTTGAATTCAGTCAATGACACTCTTACAACCATCTGATTTAAAATCTAACTGACAAGAGTACTTGTCACCTCCTTGTAAGAAAAGTAAATGGTCTTTTTGTATACGTTTTCCTCATGCAAAAAATTTGCTTATTACATATATTTGAAATATTTTACTACACTATGATTCAAAAAGTTACCCAAATTTAACTAAAGTATCAACAGATATTTATAATTGTATTTTAAATAAGGGAAAATATATAATGAGAGTATTTACTTTTGCTACAAGGTGGTCACAATAAGTCTTGACCATTGGATGTGAAATTGGGTGGCTGCATTTATTTTATTGACCAAGCTCAAAGTTTTTTTAAAAAAAGATTCTAGAATTTTGTGACAAACTCAAGCTATCAGATTTCACATCATATGGTTGTAAGTAATTGTGACGTCCCTATTCTAAAAGTAAATGGTGTCATTGTATATACTCCCTTTCAATAATTAGGATAAGGTTCAAATGGTGACGGTAATGACTTAAAAATTGACATTAGATGAAGGATTGCTCACTGTTGACTCATAGATGTGTCCCACTCTAAAATCTATCCTAGATATGAAATTTAGGTCCAAATTTTTAGGGATCTACAATCTACATCATAATGATCGTGGTTTTGAAAATAATAATAATAATAATAATTTGCAAAGTGTTTTTTTATTTTTTATTATTAATTTTTTTTTTAAGATTTTATTGCACCTGTTCATTCCAAAGTTTAGTTGGGCACACTTTTCTTAATGTCCATTTTAAAGATGAACATTTTGATGCACAAAGAAGGCGTGCATCCCCTTACTCATATAATATTTACCTTAGATAAATGGTTAGTCGAGCAATTTTTATTTTATTTATGCATTTTCATTGCAAATAATGCTCTACGTGATATTTTTGTGTTTTCTCCAATGTTATTAGATTTTCTTTGCTGGCTAAAGAAAGCCGAAGTCTTTAGATTTTTGGCCTAGACTGAAATGAAACAAAACTTCAATGTCTTTGTTTCAGTCTGATTTGGCCTCTTTGGCCGAAACACATAAGTATTTTGTTATCTTTTAATTTTTTGTTATTTTAATATATTTTAATGCTTATATTTTATTAATGTTATTTTTTAAAAAAATTAGAAAATATTTTTCCAATTGGTCAAAACACTGAATTGCTTCACTTTTCCTACTAACCCTAAAAAGGCTCAGAAGTCCCCTTCTAATGGTTTGTGGTTGCAATTGAAGTAATATAAAAGATTAAAGTGTCAACTCTCTTTAAGTAGTGATATTAAGTACTAACTTCTTTGCAAAAATATTAAATACACGATCTGTAAATATAAAAATATGGGGGGCCATCAAATATTGTAGGGGTAATTTTCATGTTACTTCCCATAAGCCCAACCCCTAAGAGAAAGCAATAAATAAATAAGGCAAAATATTTTATATTCCTGCAGTAGTGTAGTCCACCTACTTCCTCAGGTAAAGCTTAGAGTAAGACTCAAATTATGGAGTTATAACATCTTCAACTCATAGAGATATAACATCTTCAACTCATAAACTAACCTAAGTAAAAACAATTTTCCAAATTGTATTATTTATATACTAAAAATAACAATGTCTCAATATTGAACAGAGACCTTTCAAATTTTAAAAGAGCTAACTATTAAAAAATTCAAAATTTAATTTTTTTTTTTGAAAAATAATTAACTAGTCATTCTTAGATAGTTCCCAAAATTTTAGACTAAAAAAACCCTCCTAGATGGGACTTTTTAACTGTGTGAGCAGATGTACAACATTGCTCCTGCAAGTGCACAATATATGTGCTCAATAAAAAGAAAAAATTTGCCCTTATGAGGCACTCTCACATCCTTCTAACCCACTATTATATATAAAGTTTATTTAACCTTTTAAAAAATAAAAAATAAAAGAGAAAGTCGCAGGAAATTTCCATGCAACTTCCCATATGGAGTGACGTTTTATTTATAAGAAGGTGAAAATGATAAACTTCATAAAAAAAAAGGAAATGTTTTGATAGGGCCATGGGCCAATCAAAGTAAGTAAGGCCTCAGCTCATAGCTCATCGAAAATTATTATTTAAATATTGAAAAGCTCATCTCAGTTTGAACATTAATGTTGCCAAAAAAAAAAAAAAGAATTTTAAGTTTTAAAAATAATATATATTACAACAAATTATCTAGACTGTCTACTTAACATAAAAATAAATATTTATAGATCTACAAGATCTGTATAGTTTTTAAATTTAAAAATTGACTATCAGTATTGGAAATTGATTTTAAAACTATTATGAAGATTTTTTTTTTTTTCTTTTTTTTTACAGAAATTATTTTCCAAACAAGGATTTAAGATAGGGCTTTATTTTGTTTTCATAAAGCTTAATCTTTATAAAAACCTCATCTATAAAAAAAAAAATTAAAAATAAAATAAAATAAAATAAAACAAAATTTAAAAAAAAAAAAAAAAAAAATGCCCCTCTGATGTCAATGAAGAGACCAGGTACAAAACGGTCATATTCAAAGCAGGGGTGCTGTCGATATTTCGGAAACAGTTGACAGACAGTCGTGGCAATTAAAGTCGCTCGCGTGAGAGAAAGGGCAGACACTGACCTTGCAACGTGGCCGATAGATCCCAGCCGCCAGATCCATCGCTCCCCGACAAAATCAACGGTCAGGATATTAGAATTTCAATAAAACAAAGGGGCCGGACCACCGAATCGCCCCTACAAATGCCGGAAAAGAAGTCGAGATCTGTGCCAAGGACACACAGGCGTGGAGTTCGCTGAGAAGTGCACTTGGCCTCACTCCTTTTTCGACACAAACTCTCTCTCCCTCCCTTTGATGGAGATCTAGGCTTTCGCTTGCGCCTTTCAAATCGCAGATCTAGGGTTTGTCAAAGCCCGAGATTTAGCTTGTTTTCGCCGGAAAGGAGGTTTCCGGCCGATTGCGGAAATTTGGCCGGACTTTGCTGGTTTTAGGGTTTTTGGCCGGATTTGGAAGGGACCTTAACCGAATTTATTTGAGGTGTGGTTCGTTTGTGCCGGAATTTGGAGACATTTGGTTGGAATTTGAAGCGGTTTTTGCAAAGGGTTAGGCGGAAATGGGATTCATATCATTCGCAGGGAGAGTTTTGTTCTCTTCGATTTTTATACTTGCTGCTTGGCAAAGGTGAGAACTGAGAAAGAATGGCTTGAGTTACCAAATGGAAGCCCAGTGATTTGTTTTTTGAAGAGTGACTTATTTGTTGTTTGTTTATCTTATTTTAGTAATATTGTGCTAAGATTAGATATACTGGTTTCAGATGACTTCATTCATGTTCTTTCGATGTAAAAGGGTTCCTATGTTAATCTTATCTTAGGTCTATTGTGTATTCTTCACTTTTGTATTGTATTGATCTTTTTGCTTGATTTCTAAGTTATGTATGAGATTCCTCTCTCTCTGTGGCTCGCGTTTGGGCTCGCTCTCTCTCACATGAGCGTTGGGTTTGAAGGACATGATAAACTGCTCATCGTTGTTCATTAATACGAGTTTTTTTTAAGGAATGGGGTGGGTCAAGAGGGTAGAGGCTAGCACAACGTCTCAAGTTCCATTCCTATGTAACCTTGTCAAAAAAATAAGAAGAGTTTTTTCTATCTCTAATCCATCCCTCTCTTTCTCTCCTTGTCTAAGCCGTCACTCTGCTTACGGATTTGATCCTTGTTTACTGCAGATCTCACTTTATCCCTCCCTCCCTTTCTCTCTCTCTTCCCATACATTAGTTCATCTATGGTGGGAAGCTATGGTGACGACTTCTTTGTCCATATATTCAGATCCTCTGTTTTCATTTAGTTTTTCTTTGGTGCGTATATTTTTGGTTGTTTCCTATGGTGGGACTGTGGATTGCTGTAACACTGAGGGACTGGATTCAACTTCTCTTCTGGAACATCCTTCTTGAACCCTCTTTATTCAAGTGGAAGGACTGAAAAAGGGCAAGGTGTAGGCCCAAAAGGACGTGGTTGAGAGTAGTCGGAAAAGATATGGGGACTTATGGCCTCACTGAGGATATGATCTTTATTGCAGAATGGAGAACCGGGATTCACGTAGCCGGTCCCAATTAATATTGAAAAGGCTAAAATGATGATGATGACCGTCCTTATTGTTTGAGTTTTTAGCTCATGGAATATTCTCTTTTATTTCTTGATTCTAGATTATTACTAATTTTGCAAGAGACTATTGCAACCTCGGCGAATTTTACAGCAACTCACAAAAAACTGTATCTGGGGTGGATACTGTGGCATTTCTGCTGAACATTACTGTTGGAATTAATTAGTACTATATTTATTGATGCCCACTTAAGGTTGTGAATTTTAATACTACTCTCTAATTTTGGTATTTTCTTGATATGACATTGATGTTACTCCTTGTATAGGGGTTTATACGATATGAACGAGATATTTTATGTGTAAAATGCATTTGGTGTTCAGCAAGAAAATTTAAGTGATGCTACTCTTATTGATACATGATTGTAATTTTGGTGTTGACACTTCCATTGCTTTCCTATATCATAGTTGACAATATAAAAAATGAATTTAAAGAAAATAGATGCACTGTGTGATATGCATTTCAACCAATGACTGACGGTTATTGACGAGGAGACACTGTGTCGCCCTAAGCAAGGTATCAACTTGTTCTTTCTACTGAACGTTAGATCTTTGTGAAGTGAGGTTATTGTAAAAATATCAGATGCCATAATTGTCAGCACTGACTTTGGATTGACCTTTGTACCTTAAACGCATGTGGGCATCATCTCTAGCATTTGGGGTGGTTAGTGATTAGGTATTCCATACCCCAAACCTTCAGATATTTTTACAACTAAGAAATGTCATTACGTAATGATTTTATATAGTCACTGGTAAATACAGTAGTGCAATTTGTGTTTTACACGATGGGATGATCATTTTGAAAGAAATTGCATAGGTTCGACCCTACTGGTTGTTGTGTCATATTCTTGCTTGAGTAAATACTTCAATCTCATGACAAAGAAACCTCAGTGCCTGGGATCAACTGTGAGGCATTACGCTTTTGTTGGAGGCGACCTACTTGTGTCAAAGAGTAAGAAACAATCTGAAGTTCTGAACTTGCTAGATCTAGTACAAATTTCCCATAAACTTTCATATGCATTTTACTCTTGCTTACATGTGCAAGGGATCAGAGTTTAGACGTGCTCAATTCTCATAAACCATATGTATCTAATCTTACTCCTAGAACTTGGAATTTGCAAACCGATGGTTGGAGCATCGCCTGTTCCTTAGATGTTCAAACACACAGCCTTTGGTGGATTAAAACAGTCCTGCTATGATTACTTAATAGTTATTACACAGAATATTCATAGATAGCTTGAATTCATTTGTGTAAATGTGATGGTTATTCTTTCAGGTTCAATGAATTCGGTGATGATGGTGGACCTGCTGTAAAGCTATTGGAACCCAAATATTCACTCGTAAAAAATCACGTGACATCTTCCCTTGGGTTTCAAGTGCCGGAAATTGAGGTGAATATGGCTTCTTTTGTTTATGTTTTAGGAGCAGCAGTCAGCCTTGGTTTCTACCCTCGAGCTTAGTAGTTTGGAGGGTCATAGTATCAAAGGATTACCTGTACAGCTGGGTTTTGAACTTTCATTATTTTGATACCCATCTGTTTGTTTTTTCAGATTAAGCATTTGGTTGCTGCAGAAATTGCTTTGAAGGGAATTGGGGGCATCCTCTTTATCTTTGGAAGCTCTTTTGGTGCACATCTTCTGGTATTCATGCTAAATTCTCTGTTAAGTGCATTTATTGCCAAGATGAGAAAGCATTATGATTTGTTATGTGGATGCTGTATAATGTCTTATAATTTTTCTCTTTTTTCTTTCCCTTATGGTTAAGTTCTTGTATATTTTTTATTCCCCTTTCCAAAAAGCCTTTTTTCTCTATTATAATATATATATATATTATATAATATATTGTGTTATATTATAACATATATTATATATTATAATATATAATGTATGCATATTATATAATATACATATATTATATTATTATTATTATTATTATTATAAATATATATATATATATTATGTGTTGTAAATGTACATGTAAAGAGATGCTTTTAGAAAAAAATTCAAACTGCTTTAAGCCCTGAAATAAAGGCATGCCTTTGAAGTAGTAGTTGGCTTTCAATTACCAGATGGATCAATTATCTTGGAGCCTCTTTCCCTTCCTTATGTGCGAGTCAAGTGTCTTTGGGCACTTACCTACAAACGTGTCTTTGGGCCCAAAATACACTTTTTGGTTTTACTTTAGTTTGTTTCTGATTTTGGCAGCATATGCTGGATGTGGCTGTCTTTTGGAAACGGAACTTGATTATCAACAAAAAATAAAAATGGAACTTTTGTTACCAATTATGTGATTATTTTGCCCCACAGCTTCATTTTTGAAATCTCAAATTTCAAAGTATGAATTCAACATTGCAACCTCCCTGAATGAAATAAAATACCGCAATTATTGGAAAGAAGAGTAAAAAAAAAATACGCATCCAGCTTTTTGAATCATGTATTTTCGTTTGTTTTAGCCTTTTTGGCGGATTATCCACTTGTGTGGGATTGACTTATATGCATGGTCTCTTTGTGGTGCAGCTGATTTACTTGCTATTTGCCACTCCAGTCTTGCACGATTTCTACAATTACGACATTGAGAAACCAGAATTCCTCCCTGTTTTCTTTGATTTTATACAGGTGACTGCTGTTCCTAGCTTGGGATTTATTTTGAGTCTTTTTGTTATTCATTTTTTTGCATTTTCAATCTAGATGCTCCAATTCTGGGAGATGTAACAATCGTTTAGCTATATTTATAGGAATCACATGTTCATGCTAGTTTTAAGGAAAATACCTAAACCAAGATGGCTGAAAGAGAAGCTAAGAAAGACCCAAAATAATTCAACAATGGTTGAGAGAGAGAGAGAGAGAGATTGTCACTCTCTAATTTTTAAGAGAGATTACCACTTTAATTTTGATAATGTTTGAGATTGTGATTGATGTATTATATGAATGATTTTATCTGTTTCCTAATTGATTTCAAATTGAATTTTCAGAATCTGGCCTTGGTCGGGGCGTTGCTCTTCTTCCTCGGCATGAAGAACTCATTCCCAAAGAAACCCAAGAAAAAGGCGGTCAAAGCAAAGGAATGGTAAAGAAAGTGAGGAGGAGAGGGAGGCAAAGGGGATTTCCTGCTGTTTTTTTTGTAATACTCTTTTTCTGGGTATATGATTTTATCAAACTGTTCTCTAGAGATCACTTTGACCTTAATCTGTTGTTTTGGCTAGTTCAGAGTATCATTGGTTTTTTTCTCATCTATCCTTTGACTTCTGTCTGTTGCATTTCTGTTTGTGGTAGATCTTTAAGTCCTTTCACAGTAGCACTTTGGTAAAATCTTTAAGTTGAATGAGGGACAAAGTCTGTTGGAGATTCATGGCCAAATCAGTTACTGATATTCAAGTACTCATGTATCTTTTGGTTGGGATTCTGTTAAGAATCCAAGAGGCTGAATTGATGTCTACCAAAATCGGATACATGAATCGGTTAACAAAAGAATACAAAAAGTTTTAAATGTGTCACTTGAAGTTATAGAAGAATTCCTTAATCCAAGAATTAAGAGTGATAAGTTCTTCATTACCTAGAGTAGAATAAGCATTTAGAATAGGGAACTCGTTATATTTGTCGAGAAATGCGAAATTATATGGATATAATTTTGATTGACCTTTTTCACCAATTCTATTGTCCATTCTCTTTGTGGATTCTTGTACGAAGAGTCCCTCATCATTTCGTCCAACAGGAGTAGCTTTTCTAAGTGGAGAATGTTATTCTTTTGAGTTTTATTAAAAAGAAGTTTCCTATCGGGCGGTATTCTACCAATTTGTATCCCAAGATGAGTTATGGTTTCCAATTAGAACAGTCTCTCTTGTGAAGTGTTGTTTCATCGGATCCATCTCATGGATGTGAGTCTCATGAAGATGGTGATCTGACTGATGTAGCGGGATGGTTTAGGTTAAGCTATTATCTACTACGTGTTAAGCTATTATCTACTACGTTGTAAGGCAAATGCCAAATGTGAAAGCCAATTTTTTTTGTTTTTTTTTAGGGAAATTATCAGAAATATAATATAATTGTTGTCTAATTGAAAAAAAACCTTGAACTTTTATAAACTTCATCTAACGTTTTTTTTTTTTCAATTTTAATATTTTTTTATAAAAATAATTTTTACGGTAGTTATATTACGGTAATAATTATCGCATTACAAAAGTACTGTATTGATAGTTTTTTTACGGTAATATGACTATCTTGAAGGATATTTTTATAAAAAAAAAATGTCAAAATTGAGGAAAAAAAAAAAAGTGTGGACAAAGTTTATGAAAATTGATAAGTTTTTTTTAATTAAACATAAATTTAAAAATATTTTTGATAATTTCTCTATTTTTAAAGAGTTGGATGCACTATCCTCAGATGCAGATTTCTCATTAGCTCAATTTCAGTTATGCTAGAGAGGTATCTGAAGTTTCGGCAAGAGAGAGACGTGTTCTAAGGGCTAGTCATTTGCGCGAGACAGTGGAGTTTACAGGGAAATAGGATGGACAAAGTTTATAAGGATGCAACCTTATAACGTAGAATTACGGATGAACTTTAAAAATCCATCGAAAAAAAAGTAGTTTTAATGATGAAAAACCTTTTTGATTGATCATCTCGACATCGAGATGTATGATTAAAAAAAATAAAAAGATTTTAAATCTAAAAAATTATTATATTTTAAAACATATTATTAACACCATCTATTTTTAAGATTTTCGTATGGTTGTAGATTTATTTGATTTTAACTATTTTTTAAATTTAAAATTTTATAATTAAATATAAAAATAAATTTTAAAATAATTTTAAAAACATTTTACATCAAAATTATAAAACAATCGCCCATGACCTTTAGACCTAAGGATGCTTCCGTATGCGACCTGCACCGTTCAAAGATTTAGCTATTGGATGCATCACGGGAAGGAGGAGGGAAGCACCGTAACGGACTTGATTGAGGTAGGTGACGAAATCGTACGCATATGTTTGGAGTTAGGAAGATGATTTGATTGAGGTCGACATTCATTGAGGTTGACCAAGAAATCGTATACATATTTTCAGCTTTGATTGCGTATGCAGCACCACATATTATACACCAACTCCCACCCACTTGACAAGGGTGGTTTTTGTCAAGGATGAGGTTTCTACGAGGTTTAGGTTTTTTTACATAAAATAAAAAGGTTTATTTCAAATTCTCATCTAGAAAGTTTGTTTTTTTTTTTTTTGTCAAGGATGAGGTTTCTACGAGGTTTAGGATTTTTTAAATAAAATAAAAAAGTTCATCTCAATTTCTCATCTAAAAAGCACATACTATTGGCAACATCGACAATGAAATTTATAACTCAAAAAATAAGATAGACTAAAAAATAATGATAGATCTTGTAGATATTTGAACACTTATTTTTAGGGTAAATGACCGGTTTAGATAATTTGTTACAATATATATTATTTTTAAAGCTTGAAATCTCTTTTTTTTTTCCCACAATTATAGTGTTCAAGCCAAGATAATCGGATTAAAGGTTTTCTAATGTTTGAATCGCAATTTTTGACGAGTTATGAAGTAAGGCTTTACTTATAAAATATGGTTACAGCCCTATCAGACCATTTTTTTTGTTTATATTAATAGGGTGTGGTTTGTAGAGAGCCTAGGCTCTAAGCAATCAAATTACAGCTTAACTTCAAATAGTGTCAAGAAATGTGGTTTTATTTTTCATTTTATTTGTAAAGTTTAAAGCTTCAAAAAAAGTGTAGATCGAGAGATCTATTAAAACTTGAAAATCTTGAAAATTGACAGTAAAAAAGTGCTTTACAAAATACACTATTTCCAAAACTTGAAATTCATGTTTTTCCTAATGTCCATGCATCTTGATGTCGCGACGATCAATTTGAAGATATTTGGGTATCAAAACAACCTTTTTTAGTGAAATTTTTGATATAGCCTCAAATTTTGATTGTTTAGAACCTCGACTTTATGTAAACTTTTCCCATATTAATAATTCTATTGCTCAACATTCTCAGAAGTGTTTCATGACTCGGGATCCTCCCCCTTCTCATATCTCGCCTTCTAAATGGGGGCAGTTCGGGCCCCCTCTTTTCCCCCATCTCTCTCTCTATCTCCGAGAAATCCGTCCGCTATTCATCTCTCCCTTCTTCTCTCTAAGGGGGCCAGACATATGCCCCTGGTTTTAGGGGTGGAAATCCAATGCCCTTTTTTCATCTCTCTCCTCTCTCTTTCGCCTGCCTATCTCTATATTTTTCCTTGTTTTTTTCATTTTTTAGGATTTATTTATTGCTATTTTTCATAAGTCTCCTGAGGTGTACATTACTTGGATGAGTCCACTGGGACTTGGCCAAGTAACAGAACTCGGTTTAGGGTTGAGTCCATGGCCTGAACTGAGTAGGACGAAACAATCTTAGTATTGTTTATCATAGATTAACAATTCTATAAACGTTGTTAATATGAGTGAAAAATCTTTGATCAAAAAACAAAGTGTGAGTGAAAAACCTTGAAAATATAACGTTAAACTTTTTAAACCAAAAGGAAATCAGGTTAAAAACCTGAAAAACTGTTAAAATGTCAAGATAAAAACCCAAAGTGTCCTTTATAAAGATTTTTAAAATTCTAAAAAATAATATAACAAATACTGAAAAATTCCTGAACAATCACACACATGAAAGCTCCTGTTAAAATGGGCAAGAAAAATAGGTGAAAAAACCCTGTAAATCCCAATGAAATATGACAAGAAAATTGTTAGCATTGAAGAACCTTCTTATATGCAAAAACAACCCCCCACTTTGGATCCCATGAGGATCGTGTCTTTAAACGGCTAGAAACAAAATCAGAGTGAATATATACAATAATATGAGAAATAAAATATAAAACACACACACCATAAGATTATAAAGATTTATGTGGTTCACCTCAAAAGTATCGGGCATGACATGACAGACCGAAATTCATTATATACCAATGAGACATATCACAAATTTTGGTACACATAGTTACTTATCTAACCCTCGACAAACTATACCTAAGCAACCTTTTTATACCGGTTCTCACGACTAGCATCTATTTATCTTCATCTCTATTCCACATCTCAATCACTTTTTTGGAAGAGAGCCTTGAAAGAGATTTTTTCTCACTAAAAAGGAGAAACCGTCTAAATTTTTTATGATAACCACTTCTTTACTGAGAAATCAGCATCTCAATTTGCAGGAGGTGCCATCAAAATGTTTCCGTCCATTGAAAGCTTACATATCTCTAAAGGAAGGGTTTGCCTCTTATGCATAAGAGTTTCATGCTCCTTTCTCTTTATAAAATCCACCTTTTCCACATAATAACCCAAATATAGCATATATATTCTTTCCACATTCCACATATACATGTGGAAAATGCTGGTATAGGTCCACTAGCTTACAACTACATATCAGCCAAATGACCTAGATTCAATCTAAACCGATCTGCCGAACATGACCTTATTTCGCATTTGAATTTAAAATTTTTTTCTACAAATCTAAATCATGTAAAATTTTAGGTGTCTATTATTCTCATTAAGGCGCACCTAATAAAAATATAAAAAAAGTATTTCGTAAAATATAAATTGATCAAAATACCCCTGAAATGTTTCGAGGGTATTTTGATTAATTTACTTTTTACGAAATATTTTTTTGATATTTTTATTGGATTTTTCTATTTTTAAAGGACACGCTCAAATCAGGTTGTGTCCGTCAGATCGGCCTAGATTGAATCTAGGCCATTGACCTATTGGTGAAGTTCTATAGTACTTTATCTACAATTTTATCACCGTTCAAAGTTTATCACATGGTCACAGACGTTTTATAGCGTTTGAGTTTTAATATTATTCT